>NW_020356191.1:0-168918 GCF_002211085.1 Panicum hallii | reverse complement strand
TACTCCCACACGTCGGTGCGTGTAAACATAAAATAAAAGTCGAGTGGTGGGAGCGCGTCCATTTGCCGGGCCAATCGGGTACTAGGCTTACCGCTTACCATATTTCGCGGCATGTGGCTAGTACTTTCAAAAACTTAGCCACCACTACCACACATTTCGACCTTAAAGCTTTAATCAAAACAGACAGGGTAAACTTCCAGGTCATGACACGGTACATGACCCTGTCCGTCATCCTTATAGTGGTTGCAGAAATGTAAACATGCAACTCCTATATCGCGCGAGTGACAGGAAATCACCCGACTTCTACCGGTTCTATTAGCGAAGCATCTAACCGATAAGGACTCAGGAGCATTACATTGGATTCCTAGGATTCATGCATCTAGGGTTTCACTTCAACTCCTAGACTTATTGCAAGATATAATATAGATAGACTTAGATTGCAGTGTAAATAAAGTAGTGGGATATGTCGGGGCTTGCCTTTACTGGTGGGTCTGAAGTCAGTAAGTCAACATCTTCCGAACTTTGGTTCGGGGCTTCAGTTAATCCCTTGGTGACGTTCACTTGATCTTCAGGAACATCTTTCGTAGACTCCGGGGAAATTTCGTAGGTACCGTTGCCGAAGTAGTCGTATCTACATGTAATGCAACATTACATTCAAGCGTGCACACAAAACTATTTATTTCACAACAAAGTTACAATCCAGCACTTATCTAACACACTATTCACATAACAACCAAAAAGATCTGAACTAAACCTAGACAGAGCTTTAGGAGGACAACTAATTGGATCGGCTACTTGTTGAAGATTACCACAGAGCCAATGGGAACAATATGGGTTTAGCCGATTGATGAGTGCATCGGGTTCCTAGACGATCGATGAAGGCATCGATTACCTTGGCAGAAGGATGATTCTTAAAGCAATGGTCTTGACTAAGATGTGCTTAAGGGTTATTCTAGATAACTAAGTGTGGTTGCATCGGCTCGATTACGTCAGCACAACAATTGAGCGACGTATAGCCGAATGGAGTGTGGTTGAGGATATATGACCGATAGATATAGATAGCCGATCATTCAGTCGATAAATCGACTGATAGGAGTACGTAGATAAGGAAGCGGAAACTAAGGATTGATCGGCCGTGTTTGACCGATATGGAAAAGCAACTAAAATCGGCTTGGGTCGGCTGATGGCAAGAATCCTAAGATTGCGTGTGCACCTTTGATACATCGACTATGTGTAGTCGATGCAGGATAGAACAACAGACTTGTATCGGCAATAGTCGATACTAGAAAGGTAACAACCGTATCAGCTAACCAGCCGATGGTAGAAGCATCGACTGACAGCTGTTACATAGAAACACCATAGACTCAAGAAAACTGATGCTTAGCGGCTGAACCAAAAGCTGATGCTGAGGCATAATCGTAGAGATGTTTTGGCTAAGCAGCAGACCTACACAAACTAACAGGGATCCTTTTACGACAAAGAACTTAAAGAAACGGCAATCAAGACGAGGACAATGTCTTGATAATAGGGATATGAGCTCTAGGGTGATAGGATTAACTAACTATCACACTTCTCCACTTAAAACATACACCCTATAATTTATCTTCTAGCTATAACACAAGCATACAATATAAGGCACAATAAAACATTCATTCTCTAACATTTGACCTAAACCACACATTAAAGACTTTCACTCAAGATCACAACATAAAACTTATAGGTTTTGACTTAGGGTTTCAAACGAAACTGATTTACATTTTTATGAACTTCTTATGAAAATCTATGAAATGTAGAAGTTCATCGATTTGAAATACAGAAAGCTTTGGAAATTTTACAAGGAACATCCTAGAACTTTCTAAAATATAGCAATCAAGTCCCTGGTCCGGGAAAACAGTTAATAGGAAGTTAACGACAATATTCCGGCAAAGGAATCGCCGGCATTAGAAAGGTTCAGCAGGTCAGGGCAAACCTTGGTTATGGAAAAGAACAGACGGACGGTGATTTTCCGTGGCGAACAGGATTGGCGCGGAGAAAAGTTCGACGGTGACGAGATTCCGTGGTTGATGAAGAAGTTTGCCGGTCATGCGTTGCACGTCAAACTCGCATCACGTTGCTCCCGCCTCGACTTCCGTATAGATGAAGGGAGCTCGTCGTGCCTGGCTGCACCGCATCTCTTCCGAGCTCGTCACGCCCGACCACTATCTTCGCTCCGTAACTCCTCCTTTCGACTCGCCGCGCCATAAACGCCTCTCCGCTTCCACGAGGTTCGAGGAAGCTCGTCGTGCGTGGCTCCTCTGAGCTCACCGCAACCGGTCGCCACCACCACGCATCATCGCCCTGCACGTCGTCGCCCGGCATGATTATTCTTCTTCCTTCTGTTGTTGAGCCCGCACTCGCCTCGGCCTTGCCGCGTCGCAGGTCCCTCCGCGGCCGTCCTCACCAAGGTATTACCGTGCGCAACCTCGTCGCCCTCCGTGCGGGTCTGTCCCGAGCCGCCACGCTTCAGCTCCATCTGCGCATCTCAGCGCTACCAACGCCGCGCGCTGCTACGCCTCCACGCGCTTGCGCCACTCACTCCAGCGCCTACCGCGCGCGCCAAGCTCACGCGCCCACGCTTCTACTCCGGCCGCCCAGCGTTCGCACGCTCTTGCTGCCACTCCAGCCGTCACACTGCTTCCGCTGCGCTGCGCCCAGCTCCCGCGCTTGCTCGCTGCTGCCGTCTGAGCCAGCACCTCATGGGCTTGCACGTCCGCGCCGCGAGCCACTCGCGCGCCTGCCTGCTCGGCCTCTGCTCCACTTGCGCGCGCTCGCCCGCGCCACCGCCACACCCTCGCTGGCTCCCCGTGTCCGCGCCCCAGCCGAGTCGCCGCACACAGCACTTGCTCACACACTCCTCCGCGTCGCGCACGCCTACTGCCGCGCGCGCTTGCCGAGCCGCCGCAGCCGCCGCTCAGGGCCGCACTTGGCCGCGCCCTGCGCCGCCGGCTGCTGCCCAGGCGCTCGCCCGAGCCGCCCGGCCTGCGCCTGCTGCTGCCGCATCCGAGCCGAGCCGCGCCTCCGCTCGCTCGCGCCGGCTCGTCTGCGCTGAGCCGCGCCGTCGCCCGCGCAGCGCCCGCCTGCGCCGCGCCTGTGCCCGCGCGGAGCCGCTCGCCCAGCGCGCTGTGCCGCTGCCCGGGGCAGGAGCGCCCCTGGGCGCCGCCGCCGCTTGCCTGGTGGGGAAGAGGAAGGGAGAGAGGAGGAGAAGAAGGAATTGAATGGAGCTGCCGCCGGTTGGGAAAGAAAAAGGGAACGGCAGATAAGGAAGAACAGAGGAGAAAGGGAAACAGGATTTCCTAAGGACCTTTGCGTAAATATAGAAAACTACAGGGGCCTGACTGTAAAACAAAATTTCCCGTCGATTTAAAACCCGAATGAAGAAATGCCCAAAACGAAAGTTGGAGAGTTTTTCAAACTCTACAACCTTGCTTTAGGGCCCAATTTCAAAAACTCAAAATTTACATTTTTATATGTGAATCTTTGAACAAAAGTCGGATTTGAATTGCTTTTGTCCTAGAAATGTAATTCATAAAATTTCAGGACTTAAATGCAAGCATTTATGACACGTCATAATGACGGGATAGACTCGTCATAATGAGTGGATAGACATGTCATGATGACTTGCACTTTTACACTTTAGTCCTGAGTAAATTTGAAAATTACTTTTGTAAATGAAACATTTGCATAAAAGGACTTGTACTTTTATAAAATTACATAAACACTCTCATTTTTACCATTTTACCCAAACTTTTTACCCACTTCAACACATGCATTTCAAATGCAACTTTTGGATAAATATATATTTTTACAGGGAATAAAATATGAAAAACACGTTTGCAAAACCACCCTTTACTTATTTCGAAATTACCTCCCATCCAAACACATTTTGCAAAAACAACCCTAGGTTTTCTGTAATTACAAAAATACCCTTTTTATTAGCACTTTTAAATTTTCAAAAGTTTCACATAGACATACACAAGCTTTACACTTAACAAACACATATTTCATACTAACAAAATATATGCCTAGCATTACAAATACACGAACCGTCACATACTCCCCCCCTAAAAAGAATCTCGTCCCGAGATTCGGACGAAAGACTCTAAAGGGAAGAGAAGCAAATCACCATCAGAAGTAGCAGGAAACAATCACACCGGAAGAGATTAATGTTGATGGTAAAAGTCATTGGAGTATGACGAGAAAAGCCTTTACTTTTGATGGGTGATTTAAGCGTAAATAGATTATACGTGGATGAGTATAACGAGAAAAGAGAAAGAAAAGTGATCAAGTTTTCATAGAGTTGAGATCACAATATGAGATCAGAACATGAGGACGATAAATGTCGGTGACATTCATCACAAAACTTTGGGGATAACAAGTAAAGATAGCACAAGAGACTGATAAGTGATGTTTGAAACATTTCTGCTCAGAGTTTATTATCTGAATGATTTAGATGATACTGATTGCAAAACATGCCTATTTATACCAATGCAATCAAGGAATAATGATAAAATGCTTCAGCTTAGAGTGCAATGCTCGACATATAATCATGAACATGATGCACCGTTGTAACGTATGATTGCAATAATGGTGCAACATGAGGATGAGGGATCCCATGCACGATCGAGATGATGCATATAACACAATGCAATTACCATGATGTTGACTAAATGATGCATACATTATAATGCAAGGATGATGATATTTGCAATGTATGCACGTATGAAATGCATGAAATATGATGCATATCCTCATGAGTTGATGATGCATATGACTCGCATCCTACAACCGTCCTTTCGTAACTAACACCTGTGTAGTCCTATATCCTTAAGCGAGGATCAAAAGTTAGGACACTAGTAAGGTTGCATAAGAAGAGATTGCAGTGGGGTTACATCACATAGACCTAGTCACCAGTGCGCTCCTAATGGCTCAATTATGTGACTGCAGTGCACATGAGGCCTTAGGTTCCGACACGGCATCATGGTCATGTGATTAAACACCACCACAAAAGAGGAATAGCAACCTTGTAATGTCAATAGCAACAAGATAGATCTTAAGAAACCCAAGACAACCCGAGGTTGTATTGGAAGCATATTCGTAAGTTAGCCTACAGATTTTCGACGATGATGTAACACCATGCACTGACCAGAGATGGTATATGTATTCTAATGCATGATTTTTGCCATAAGTATTTTTATTTTTCTCAAAATCATCTGAGCAAAAATCGAAGGTACAACTTTCAGGTGTTGTAACCAGAATAGCCAATATTGTAAGGTACAACATCATGAAAGGATGGATGAATCACTGAATGATGGATTGAAGGGTTTGCTGATGATTATCAAGGTTTAACCATCAAAGGAAAAGCTCAGTGCTTCTGTCGAAACAGATTCAAAGCAAGATCAAGGATTTGATTTGGCTATCCAGCTAAGATCGGTGATAGGGTTCAAAGATAACCCAATCCACTTGATTCATAAAAGACTTTCTTAACTCTAAGATAGTCCAGCAGATTACATTAACTCCTACAACACAAAGTCAAAACAAGCATTCAAATACAAGCACATATTTCAGAACATCAACGTAACAACCAAGGCAATCAGGTCAATCCAAGATATCATGATGCATGCACGTTCTACACGTCCTCACAAACAAAAATAACTGCCAAGTAATCTTGGTCTTACGTGGTTAAGTTCGGTGGCATCATATAAATACGTCTCTCCCTATATATATACTAGTCGTTCTTACGTTCAAGCTTACGCAACGAGGTTAGCGTACCTGCAGAAAATCACAATATGTATATACTGAACCTTTCATGCCAGCATGTCATGAAAGCGTCCCCAATCATTACTGTTCACTATAGAAACAGTATCTGTACAATTACCGCCGTACAGACAACGTTAACATACGTCGTCGAAACAACGTATTCACGGGGGTACCGCAAAATGCGGGGGTATGATCTGCGATCGCCATACCCTGCGCCGAACCATATACTCCCAATGTAGTCAACCGAGGTTGGTACATTGGCAGCATCTCAAGTAGGCCACTGCTTGAGAAACAGCGTTCGGTTCGCATCACCGACAGGAAGGCCAAGCTCCCTCAGTTGGCTGAGGATCCTTACCTTCTTACCTCATCGTCGAAGATGTCGTTACAGAATATAAGGTTGAGTTGTGCATGAATTTAAGTTTTAACGGAAAAGTAATGCTGGAAGTTAGGATTATATATATACTATAGCCACCTCTATTTTCCTCATAAGCATTACCCTAGGGCTTTACGTACTAAGCATAATCCTTAACGAGTCCAACACGGCTTTGCTAAACATTTTGTTGGTCAAACTTTTATACTGAAAGTATTTTTTTAAGGTAAAATGTATCTCCAGAGTAACCTTATAGCTCTGATACCAGCTGTGGCAAACCAACCTGAATTATACCGGCTCAAGTACGCGAGTCCACTCCCGAGGGCTCCAACGTGCTTCAAACGGTATAATCCCTTGGCCTGTCGGGTAACGTCCCGATAAACCACCGATACACAGGATCCAATAAGGTTACCTCACACGAAGGTGAGTCCAGAGATACAATCACCATCACATTTTACATCATAGAGAATTACATTACAAGAATTTCCAAAAGAAGTATGAAGTTTCAAATCTAGAGAAAAGATTACAAACCATTAAAGCTATGGTTTTAGCAGCGGAAAACATACGCGACGATTATAACACGTCGTTAAGACGGATGTCATGCTAAGCCCAGGCACGACATCACTCGGTATCACCAATGTTGGTCGGGGACGGATCCCATTCCACGGACCAACCTTCTGGAAGCGCACAGGGCCATGACAGGGAGAGAGTAGGGTCTTCAAAGGCTTTACCTGAAAAATATAAAACTAGCAAGGCTGAGTATACTAATACTCAGCAAGGCTTACCCGGGTTTGGGTATACTTTAGCCCATAGCTAGACTCATGAAGGCTTTGCAAAGGCTCTGGGTTCATTTTCAGCTGAAAAGCAACAAAGAGTATGAACTACTTTCAAGTTTTAGCTTTCTTCTTCTAGTTGAGTATTTATTCTAGATTAGCACCTACACTAAGCAAGCAAGGTAGTGATTATCATCCATCAAGATTATCCATTATTAGTTTCACTTCTTACTCAATGTGGCAGAAGGGATAAGCAATCTCAATCCTCGTGAGAGGCGGACGATTCGAATCGAATTTAACCTTGCAAGGTAAACCTAACTCACACGCTCGGAGTACCGACAGGGTGTTCCGAGCAACCGTTTCCCTCATATTCCGGGTTATGGATCGGGGCCACCACAAGCGACTGCAGAACCGTACGCACACCCAATGTGTACAGGACATACGTCTGTAGCACGACTACAAAACCCGTATTCCTGTCTGCCTTGCAGAACGTACTCCCACACGTCGGTGCGTGTAAACATAAAATAAAAGTCGAGTGGTGGGAGCGCGTCCATTTGCCGGGCCAATCGGGTACTAGGCTTACCGCTTACCATATTTCGCGGCATGTGGCTAGTACTTTCAAAAACTTAGCCACCACTACCACACATTTCGACCTTAAAGCTTTAATCAAAACAGACAGGGTAAACTTCCAGGTCATGACACGGTACATGACCCTGTCCGTCATCCTTATAGTGGTTGCAGAAATGTAAACATGCAACTCCTATATCGCGCGAGTGACAGGAAATCACCCGACTTCTACCGGTTCTATTAGCGAAGCATCTAACCGATAAGGACTCAGGAGCATTACATTGGATTCCTAGGATTCATGCATCTAGGGTTTCACTTCAACTCCTAGACTTATTGCAAGATATAATATAGATAGACTTAGATTGCAGTGTAAATAAAGTAGTGGGATATGTCCGGGGCTTGCCTTTACTGGTGGGTCTGAAGTCAGTAAGTCAACATCTTCCGAACTTTGGTTCGGGGCTTCAGTTAATCCCTTGGTGACGTTCACTTGATCTTCAGGAACATCTTTCGTAGACTCCGGGGAAATTTCGTAGGTACCGTTGCCGAAGTAATCGTATCTACATGTAATGCAACATTACATTCAAGCGTGCACACAAAACTATTTTATTTCACAACAAAGTTACAATCCAGCACTTATCTAACACACTATTCACATAACAACCAAAAAGATCTGAACTAAACCTAGACAGAGCTTTAGGAGGACAACTAATTTGGATCGGCTACTTGTTGAAGATTACCACAGAGCCAATGGGAACAATATGGGTTTAGCCGATTGATGAGTGCATCGGGTTCCTAGACGATCGATGAAGGCATCGATTACCTTGGCAGAAGGATGATTCTTAAAGCAATGGTCTTGACTAAGATGTGCTTAAGGGTTATTCTAGATAACTAAGTGTGGTTGCATCGGCTCGATTACGTCAGCACAACAATTGAGCGACGTATAGCCGAATGGAGTGTGGTTGAGGATATATGACCGATAGATATAGATAGCCGATCATTCAGTCGATAAATCGACTGATAGGAGTACGTAGATAAGGAAGCGGAAACTAAGGATTGATCGGCCGTGTTTGACCGATATGGAAAAGCAACTAAAATCGGCTTGGGTCGGCTGATGGCAAGAATCCTAAGATTGCGTGTGCACCTTTGATACATCGACTATGTGTAGTCGATGCAGGATAGAACAACAGACTTGTATCGGCAATAGTCGATACTAGAAAGGTAACAACCGTATCAGCTAACCAGCCGATGGTAGAAGCATCGACTGACAGCTGTTACATAGAAACACCATAGACTCAAGAAAACTGATGCTTAGCGGCTGAACCAAAAGCTGATGCTGAGGCATAATCGTAGAGATGTTTTGGCTAAGCAGCAGACCTACACAAACTAACAGGGATCCTTTTACGACAAAGAACTTAAAGAAACGGCAATCAAGACGAGGACAATGTCTTGATAATAGGGATATGAGCTCTAGGGTGATAGGATTAACTAACTATCACACTTCTCCACTTAAAACATACACCCTATAATTTATCTTCTAGCTATAACACAAGCATACAATATAAGGCACAATAAAACATTCATTCTCTAACATTTGACCTAAACCACACATTAAAGACTTTCACTCAAGATCACAACATAAAACTTATAGGTTTTGACTTAGGGTTTCAAACGAAACTGATTTTACATTTTTATGAACTTCTTATGAAAATCTATGAAATGTAGAAGTTCATCGATTTGAAATACAGAAAGCTTTGGAAATTTTACAAGGAACATCCTAGAACTTTCTAAAATATAGCAATCAAGTCCCTGGTCCGGGAAAACAGTTAATAGGAAGTTAACGACAATATTCCGGCAAAGGAATCGCCGGCATTAGAAAGGTTCAGCAGGTCAGGGCAAACCTTGGTTATGGAAAAGAACAGACGGACGGTGATTTTCCGTGGCGAACAGGATTGGCGCGGAGAAAAGTTCGACGGTGACGAGATTCCGTGGTTGATGAAGAAGTTTGCCGGTCATGCGTTGCACGTCAAACTCGCATCACGTTGCTCCCGCCTCGACTTCCGTATAGATGAAGGGAGCTCGTCGTGCCTGGCTGCACCGCATCTCTTCCGAGCTCGTCACGCCCGACCACTATCTTCGCTCCGTAACTCCTCCTTTCGACTCGCCGCGCCATAAACGCCTCTCCGCTTCCACGAGGTTCGAGGAAGCTCGTCGTGCGTGGCTCCTCTGAGCTCACCGCAACCGGTCGCCACCACCACGCATCATCGCCCTGCACGTCGTCGCCCGGCATGATTATTCTTCTTCCTTCTGTTGTTGAGCCCGCACTCGCCTCGGCCTTGCCGCGTCGCAGGTCCCTCCGCGGCCGTCCTCACCAAGGTATTACCGTGCGCAACCTCGTCGCCCTCCGTGCGGGTCTGTCCCGAGCCGCCACGCTTCAGCTCCATCTGCGCATCTCAGCGCTACCAACGCCGCGCGCTGCTACGCCTCCACGCGCTTGCGCCACTCACTCCAGCGCCTACCGCGCGCGCCAAGCTCACGCGCCCACGCTTCTACTCCGGCCGCCCAGCGTTCGCACGCTCTTGCTGCCACTCCAGCCGTCACACTGCTTCCGCTGCGCTGCGCCCAGCTCCCGCGCTTGCTCGCTGCTGCCGTCTGAGCCAGCACCTCATGGGCTTGCACGTCCGCGCCGCGAGCCACTCGCGCGCCTGCCTGCTCGGCCTCTGCTCCACTTGCGCGCGCTCGCCCGCGCCACCGCCACACCCTCGCTGGCTCCCCGTGTCCGCGCCCCAGCCGAGTCGCCGCACACAGCACTTGCTCACACACTCCTCCGCGTCGCGCACGCCTACTGCCGCGCGCGCTTGCCGAGCCGCCGCAGCCGCCGCTCAGGGCCGCACTTGGCCGCGCCCTGCGCCCGCCGGCTGCTGCCCAGGCGCTCGCCCGAGCCGCCCGGCCTGCGCCTGCTGCTGCCGCATCCGAGCCGAGCCGCGCCTCCGCTCGCTCGCGCCGGCTCGTCTGCGCTGAGCCGCGCCGTCGCCCGCGCAGCGCCCGCCTGCGCCGCGCCTGTGCCCGCGCGGAGCCGCTCGCCCAGCGCGCTGCGCCGCTGCCCGGGGCAGGAGCGCCCCTGGGCGCCGCCGCCGCTTGCCTGGTGGGGAAGAGGAAGGGAGAGAGGAGGAGAAGAAGGAATTGAATGGAGCTGCCGCCGGTTGGGAAAGAAAAAGGGAACGGCAGATAAGGAAGAACAGAGGAGAAAGGGAAACAGGATTTCCCAAGGACCTTTGCGTAAATATAGAAAACTACAGGGGCCTGACTGTAAAACAAAATTTCCCGTCGATTTAAAACCCGAATGAAGAAATGCCCAAAACGAAAGTTGGAGAGTTTTTCAAACTCTACAACCTTGCTTTAGGGCCCAATTTCAAAAACTCAAAATTTACATTTTTATATGTGAATCTTTGAACAAAAGTCGGATTTGAATTGCTTTTGTCCTAGAAATGTAATTCATAAAATTTCAGGACTTAAATGCAAGCATTTATGACACGTCATAATGACGGGATAGACTCGTCATAATGAGTGGATAGACATGTCATGATGACTTGCACTTTTACACTTTAGTCCTGAGTAAATTTGAAAATTACTTTTGTAAATGAAACATTTGCATAAAAGGACTTGTACTTTTATAAAATTACATAAACACTCTCATTTTTACCATTTTACCCAAACTTTTTACCCACTTCAACACATGCATTTCAAATGCAACTTTTGGATAAATATATATTTTTACAGGGAATAAAATATGAAAAACACGTTTGCAAAACCACCCTTTACTTATTTCGAAATTACCTCCCATCCAAACACATTTTGCAAAAACAACCCTAGGTTTTCTGTAATTACAAAAATACCCTTTTTATTAGCACTTTTAAATTTTCAAAAGTTTCACATGGACATACACAAGCTTTACACTTAACAAACACATATTTCATACTAACAAAATATATGCCTAGCATTACAAATACACGAACCGTCACAGGTTCTCTTTTTGGTAAATGACTGGGGCCTAAACAGAAGAAATGTGATATATTCGCGAATACTTTTGAACTGCTATGGACTGCGGGTTGATTTCTGTGAAACTCAGGGTCTAAAGTGCAAAATTGCCTCGGGTTGACCGGTATCTGGTTTACTTGACTCGTTGGATCGGGATCTAATCTAACCCGTTGGATGGGGATCTAACGGTTGTGGGGCGGCTGGCGCTGCGGGGCGGCGGCGCGGGGTGCCGGCGGCGGAATTTCACGGTGGCGGCGGCTCGTCAGAGTTTCACGTAAACGCGACTTCAGCCTTGGTTTAGCCTCGGTTTAGGCTCGGATTTGTCCTGGGAGCAAGAGAGCGATGAGAGGAACGTGTCTATGGGGTTAAGACGAAGTGCCGGCGACCGGGGAAGTGTTATCACCATAATTTAGCTGGGCCAGAAGATGGGCCGCGAGCAAGATGGGTTTAAGGGATAACTGTAATGGGCTTGCAAATCGGCTCCTGCGCGGGCGGTTTAAGGTCAGGATTGGCCATATATTTAGATAGGCATGTGCGTTTAAATTAGTTTAGATATAGATAATCAGGATTCGTGTCATAGTCAATCAGGATTAGTTAGGAAAGGCAAGTCTCCGAACTACAAATATGCACCCTGGACACAAAAAGAAAAAGGAAGCATTCACAAACAACTCTCGACGCATCGCCACCCCTATTTTAGGGTTTCTCTCGGGTAAGTGCTATGCAGCCCCGATCACGCGAAGCGTGATCGGGGCAGCATCGTTCCTACCTATTTATCTTTGTGTTTCTCGTGCTGAAGCATTGTTGACGGCGAGTAACACTAATTACCTTAGCGCTTATAGGGATGCATTAGCTTTTATATTGTATTCATGCATTGTTTGTTACCTGTAAATGTTTAGATGTCCTCGTGCTCGATCTCAGGTGTAAGGCAGCACCTTGCTCTGTTTTGATTAGTAGATCCAATATGCGATGGTTAGTCTTTGTTCATTAAAGATTTGGCTTGAGATCTGCATGATTAGGCCCTTCAAACGAGTTGAATGATCCAGCAATACATTTGATACTTTATATTGATATGAAGAGGGATTGTTCCGGAAATCGGCTTTCTGCTAGTTTTTAGGCCTCTGTTTAGGTTGCTATTCTGTTATCTTTCATGTTTGTTAGGCTTAACTACACGTAGGATGTTCCGGTCACGTGGTGAAAGCTTTAACCGTCATAGATTGAATTAGCCTGTTAATTACAGAGCAAGTTTATATTATCATCAGATTTGTGTATTATGCTTAAACGAACAGATCCAATCTGTTATCGGGGAGTAATCGGCTCTATGCAGCCGATTGCGGGGATCACCCGAAGAGCCGATCACGGCTCGGACTAATGTTCGAACGTATTTGTGTATGCAGGAGACTAATTGAAATCACATCTACACCTTCCTGATCAGGTATAGGTCAGGTGGCACGCCTAGCAGATCAAGACGCTAGGTCGTGTGCCAGATCCTGGGACGTTGACCGAGGGAACGGGGCCCACCAGCAGTCCCGGGAGCCTCCGGGCTCCTCGTGTTGCCTGTCGCTGCTCGCCGGTGGGTTTTGACCGACAATAGGAAGGCAAATGACGGCGAGACGCGGCCATAATGCTCTGGCGAGCAATCGTGCGTGTGGGAGGAGGGGAAGCAGAGGGGAAAGGGCTGGCGAGAATCCTCACTACAACATGGAGCTCTAGCGGCATCAGAACGGTGAGGCAATGGCTGCGGCGGTGATCGAGAGGCGACGACAACATATTCCGGCACGCCCGGTGGGACAATCTTCATCGACTACATCAACTTCCACCGCCAGGATGTCAAAGGAAAACTTAGTCACATACGAGGAGCTTTCCGCTAAGCACAAACAGAAGTATGATGAGATCAAGGCTCTCTTTGAAGCAGATCTCATCGGCTCTTTTGAGAGGACCCACCACCATAGCATCAGGTGGAAGGGGTTTTCACCTGAAGGTGCTCTCGATGAAGTAGATCTATCTACCTCTTCAGAGGAGTGCACCGGAGCTCTACGCCAGGAGGTGAACTACATGGTGGCTCATTCGTTGCATCGGCACTCCGAGAGCCTGGTGAACGCTCTTGAGCGTGTCGCGCTGCGCGTAGTCTAGGAAATAATGAAGAATCAGTACTCTCCGACGGGACCTACCCTAGGGAGTCACAAAGGAGAATTGCCGTTCCAGACCAAGCCACCACTGCCTTATACAGTCGCGGCTCCAGAATCACAAGGTTCACTAGCATATGTTGTCTACAAGGTGGGAGGTGACCTTGTGGATCATCAATTCTTCAGTGAGCCGCCTAAGGAAATTCCACATGGGTACATGTGTGCATATATACCAGACAGCAACAACCCGGTATATTCGGCGCAGTGGGTGACAGGAGGAGTTTCTAGGATAGATGCCGATAAGCAAGCGTGGCTAGCTAAGTACGCCACCGGGCTGAGTCATGATGGCACGCACTCGGCCCTAGGAGTTCAAACTGTAGACCAGATTATCGCCATCTTGAGGGATCAATTTGGTATTTTACCAAAAAGGCGAGTGACCAACTATACTAAACCGTATCCTAGTGAATATGATTTGATCCCTCTGCCACCCAAGTATCAGCTCCCTGAGTTTACCAAGTTCAGTGGATCGGAAGGGTCCAGCTCCATCGAGCATGTGAGCCGATACTTGGCACAATTGGGGATGATCTCAATGTCAGACCCTCTGCGAGTAAGGTTCTTTTCGCAGTCTCTTACAGGGCAACCTTCGGATGGTACACTTCATTGGGTCCTGAGTTGATCCGTACATGGAAGCAGCTGGAGGAGCAATTCCACATCCAATACCACTCAGAAGCTGCGGAGGCCAGGATTGCTGATCTAGCACAAGTCCGGCAGAAGCGAAGGAAACTATGTTAGTGTATATCCAGCGCTTTAGGGAAGTCAAGAATCGATGCCATTCAACCTGAATTTCAGAAAAGAAGGCAGTCGAGCTGGCATCCTTGGGACTGGTGAAGCCGAGCAAGGATCTGGTCTTTCAATTGGAATTCAATTCTTTGGCGCACTTGGTGCAGAAATTGACATCATATGAGCAGCGCCACCCAAAATTGTACCAAGATAGGTTCAAGCGTCAGGTAACATTGACCGACGCAGAAGATGCTGAAGATTCTGGGGATGATCAAGAGGTAGCGGTTGCAGAGTGGACTCGGGGGGCAAATCCCGTGTCCTGTAAGTGGGTGAAGCAGCAAGGACTTGCAAAGGGTTTTCATTTCGACGTAAGCAAGGTCGAGCAGATATTTGATCTGTTATTAAAGGAAAAGCATTTGAAGTTACCTGAAGGCTGTTAGTTTCCTACAGCACAAGAACGGCAAGGGAGGTCATACTGCAAATGGCATCATTCTTTCACCCACAACACCAGCGACTGCAAAGAACTCCATCGACAGATCCAATCGGTTATTGAGCAGGGCTGATTGATCTTAGGTCAGTATGCCATGAAGGTCAACACTCAGCCATTCCCAAGCGTCAACATGGTAGAGGGTCACGTGAACGATAGCGACCGATCTATGTGATGGCAGCTGGACTTTGCATTCGGCATCAACATGGCAGGGCCTATGCCATGTCACTATGAAACGAAGGAGAAGGCCGATCCTTGTGATCGGCCCCAAAAAGGGGAAAAGGAATACATCACTGAAGAGCAAGTGAGACACGTCAGAAAACAACGGACGGCTTCCACCCATCTCCTCAAGAAGTATGAATGCCAGTACCAGCAACGTCTCCAGTATGAATCAGAGGATGAAGAATATAAGCACCGTACTGGGAAGAGTCTGAAGAAGCATGAAGATACATGTGACCATTGGCATTGCTCGTTCTTCAAGTATTGCTGGGACTCCGGTATGAGCCGATTGCCTTTTGTCAATTATTGCCCGGAGTGTAGATCTCGGAAGCGTGATGCAGAAGGAATCTCATTATTTCGGCACTTGGGACCTGTGCCACCCCAACATGAGCAAGCTGAGCCACCGCGCAGAAAGGAGGACTTTGAAGAAGAAGAGGAGAAATATCACCGGCGGCGCTGGTGTCCTGATGGACTTAATCGTTCCCAAAAGCGCAGGGTGCAGCGGCTGCGCAGTTTGGAGGAAGCCGAGGCCAAATATCTCGAGATGCTAAGAAAGGCGTGCCCGGATCTGGTGGATAAGGTTCACCACACCCAGAAAAGGGAATCGCGCCCTCCTAAGAAACAGTGGTGTCCTAAGCCAACAAGAGCCGATGTGAAGACATCGGCTGACGCGCATATGGTGTACGGAGTTCTACGCCCAAAGCCGTGAAGAGTTACTAGTAGCCCAGCTTGACTTGGGCCGCGGCTAGTCATATTCGAGAAGACCCGAGGAAAGAATTATAAGCATTTGAAGGCTCTATACCTCAAGGGTTACATCAATAGCCGGCCTGTCAACAAAATGTTGGTCGACACCAGTGCAACGGTCAACATAATGCCATACTCAGTGCTGTGTTGGTTGGGGCGTTCTACTGGAGATTTAATCAAGACCAACGTCACGTTGAGCGACTTCAATGGCCAAACATCAGAGACACAAGGCATCCTTAATGTGGATCTGACTGTGGGAAGCAAGACTATCCCCACCTCTTTCTTCATCGTCAACAGCAAGAGTACTTACACCATCCTACTTGGGTGGGATTGGATTCACGCCAACTGCTGCATTCCTTCCATGATGCACCAATGTCTGATTCAGTGGGATAGAGACAAAGTAGAGGTGGTTCATGCGGATGATTGGATCGAGATTTCACACGCCGCCATGAGCATTTGGGATGCAGAAGATCAAGAGCCGATTTCAGGAATCAATTTGGAAGGCTGTGATCGCGTGGAAGCTACAAAAAATGGGGTGAGGCTGGTCTTCTCCATTGGCCTTACAGAGTAGACAAAACATCAAGGGCGAGCTATTCTGATGTACTTGGCAAGGCCGATCCCTGTGATCGGTCCCAAAAAATAAAATGTAAACTCCTGATAACAAGTGTATTGCATAATTGTGGCAATTACAAGGAGGCCCGCTCTAGTAGCCGGCCATACATCAATTGTAAAGTTTCAAGGATTAATGAAGATTATAAGGCAGCTGATCTTAACGATCGGCCAAAACTCTTTTCATCACATTCTTTGTCCATTTGCAGTGTTGACTCGACAGATGATGGAAAACTACAATACGGGTTTACAACGGGTGACGAGCTCGAAGAGGTTAACATTGGTCCTAGGGATAAGCCATGACTAACATTCATCAGCAAAAAGTTAAGCCCGTGCTGAAGGAGTACATAGATTGTTTCACTTGGGATTACACGGAGATGCCTGGGTTGGACAGGAGCATCGTCGAGCATCGGCTCCCTCTCAAGAAGGGATTTCGGCTGTTTCAGCAGCGAGCGCGACAAATGAAGGCTGAAGTTCTAGAAGAAGTCAAGAAAGAGGTGGAGAAAATGCTAGAAGCAGGATTCATCAGGCCATGCAGGTATACCAAGTGGATTTCAAGTGTTGTACCTGTGCGAAAGAAGGATGGCCGATGGTGAGTCTGCATGGACTTCAGAGACCTCAATAGAGCTACACCAAAAGATGAATACCTGATCCCTGTCGTGGAGACATTTATCAACGCGGCTGCTGGTCACAAGATTTTGAATTTCATGGACAGCAACGCCGGCTATAACCAGATTTTCATGGCTCCGGAGGATATACACAAGACCGCGTTCAGAGTACTCGGAGCAGTAGGATTGTTCGAGTATGTGGTCATGACCTTCGGGTTGAAGAATGCCGGCGCCACGTATCAACGTGCCATGAATTACATCTTTCACGATCTGATCGGCAAGTTAGTGGAGATATACATTGACGACGTCATGGTTAAATCTGCATCAGTTGAGGGACACTTAGGAGACGTACAACAAGTTCTAGAATGAACCAGAAGGTTCGGGCTTAAGATGAATCCGAAGAAGTGCTCTTTTGGCGTATCGGCCGGTCAGTTCCTGGGTTTCTTGGTTCATGAAAGAGGAATTGAGATCGGTCTAAAGAGCCAGGAAGCTGTAAAAACAATGGTGCCACCTACTACAAAGAAGGAACTCTAGCAGCTCATTGGCAAGATCAACTTTGTCAGAAAGTTTACTTCCAATCTCTCCAGGAGGATTGAGCCTTTTATGAAGTTGGTGAAGATTAAAGCCAGTGATGAGTTTCGCTGGGGGGCAGAGCAACAACGGGCATTTGAAGAGATCAAAGAATATTTGTCAAAACCACCCATGTTAGTTCCACTCCAGCAGGATAAGCCATTCTACATTTATTTATCAGTAGGAGACACCTCCATCGCTTCGGTGGTGATACAAGTGCATGACGGCACGGAGATGGTTGTGTTCTACCTCAGCAGAAGGATGCTAGATGCGGAGACCAGGTACCCTGAGATTGAAAAGTTATGCCTTTGTTTGTTCTTTACCTGTACAAAGCTTCGTCATATCTTGCTATCTGCCGAAATGATTGTCATCTGCAAATCGGACGTTATCAAGAACATGCTATCGTCTCCTGTGTTGAAAGGCCGACTCGGAAAGTGGATGTTTGCACTGTCAGAGTTGGATATCCGGTACCAACCCATGAAGGCAGTCAAAGGGCAAGCATTAGCAGATCTTATTGTAGAAAGGATCAATACTGATATAGCAACACTCTCCGTGCGCGCATGGGCCATGTACTTCAACGGATCGGCTTGTGGGGATGGATATGGTATAGGTATCCTGCTCATGTCGCCTTGGAGATAGCATATTCTTTTTCAATCAGGTTGCCAACCCCTTGCACCAACAATTTAGCAGAATATGAAGCGGTACGTAAGGGTATGGAATTGCTTCTTGAGGCCAGAGCGGAAGCAGTAGAAATTTTTGGGGATTCAAAGCTGGTGATTTCTCAGCTTATAGAAGAATACAGGTGCGAGAGCGAGTCGCTTTTCCCATTATGGGTACAATGTTAGGAGCTGATGGCCCAATTTAAGTACATAAATTTCTATTGGATACCAAGGATACAAAATTCAGAGGCCAATGATCTTGCACAGATGGCTTCGGGATACAAGGCTGTGGCAGACAGAGCCGATCTACAAGTGTACCTGCTGGAACAAGGAGACTGGAGACCCGATATCTTCAATTACTTAAAGGATCCGGCTCGAGGGGCACCTAAGAGGATATGTTACAAGGCCATGAAGTACGTCCTTATAGGGGATGACATGTTCTACAGGACTTTAGAAGGATTGTTGCTCAAATGCTTGGGGCTGATTGAATCGAATCGCCTCTTACACGAGGTCCACGAAGGCGCTTGTGGGACTCACCAATCGGCTCATAAGATGAAGTGTTTGATTAGGTGATCGGGGTATTACTGGCCCACCATGCTTGAAGATTGTTTCAAATATTATAAAGGATACCAGGCATGTCAGAGGTTTGGGAAGATACAGATGGTACCAGCATCAGTAATGAACCCTATTGTCAAACCCTGGCCATTCAGAGGTTGGGGTATGGACATGACTGGCAAAATTAATCCTCCATCTAGCAAAGGCCACCAATTCATTTTGGCTATCACGGACTATTTTACCAAGTGGGTGGAGGCCATCCCTATGAAGTTAGTGGCATTGAAGGATGTCATCAATTTTGTTAAAGAACATGTCATTCACAGGTCCGGGATTCCTCATACGATCACAACAGATGGAGGGTCGGTCTTCATATCAGAGGAGTTCAGAAAATTCGCTACTGACATGGGCATCAAGCTGATTAGGTCGTCTCCATACTATGCTCAAGCAAATGGACAAGCTGAGGCGTCCAATTAGAGCCGTATCAAGTTGATCAAGACAAAGATCGATGAGCATCCTAGGCATTGGCATGAAGTCTTATCAGAGGCATTGTGGGCATACCATGTTTCATGCCACGGAGCAACAAAAACTTCACCTTATCACCTAGTGTATGGACAAAAGGCTGTATTACCGTGGGAGATTACGACCGGCTCGAGACGCGTAGAGTTTCAAAATGACCTAACAGCTAAAGAATATGTTGCTCTGATGAACAACAACATTGAGGACCTTACGGAGCTCAGACTTTGGTCACTTGAGAAGATCAAAGAAAATAAGGCCAAGGTAGCCCGCGCATACAACAAGAAAGTCAAGCCAAAAGAATTCCAAGTCGGAGATTTGGTTTGGGAAGCGGTGTTACCGTTGGGGACTAAGGATGCAGCGTATGGCAAATGGTCTCCAAATTGGCATGAACCTTATAGAGTTGACCAAGTCCTACCTGGGAATGCATATATGCTTGAGGAGTTAGATGTCATCAGGTTTCTGGTGGTTGTCAATGGTCAATATCTCAAGAAATACTTCCCAAGTATGTGGGATGACGGACAGTAAAAGCTGATGCTACGCATCAAGCTGCACGCAAGAAAGGGGCCGACACGTTCAGTCGGCCCAACAAATAGCTGATGTATAACCATCGACTTTAGAAGTGAATTGGAGTACATGTGAGTTCTGGGCAACAACAGGCTACAAGAGATGATTATAAATCGTTCTATTGGAGAAATTCATCAATGGCCGCAATAGCTTCAAGACGGACGCGATCGGCTTCTACGATCACCGCTTCATCATCCTTGTCCTCACCGGACACTATCTATCGACTCAAAACACTCAACTCTATGAGCTTTGTCTTCAACTAGGTAGTCAGGTTCTCTGCTTCTTGTGTAGAGCGGGCCATGAGGTCCTTCTCATCCTGGATGTGCTGCTCAGTTGCCTGGACTTTTGCCTTGAGGTCTTCCAGCTCCTTCTCCAGGAGTCGAAGCCTTTGGGAATGTGCAGAAGTGTTAGCTTTGGCATCTAGGGCCACCTTCTTTTCATTGAGCAAATGGCACCGAATGCAATATCGACTCTTAAGGGGGCTTGTGAATGACATGCTTCAATCCTGTGCCGAGCCATCTCCACCTTTGCTCGAAAGAAGGGAAGATGTCCGGTTGGCCAGAGCTTGATCTGAAGGACTTCCGGGAGTTGGGGCTTGATCTCCTCAAGAATTTGCTTCACTTCATTGGAATCTTGGACCGAAGCGTCAATTGGAGCTAAGAGCAGGTCCTTTATGTGATGAAGCTGGCTAGCGACACCAGTCGGCTAAGGTTGATGATCATCCACTTTGAATATGGCCAAGCCGATGGATGCAGGGTCAAACGAGAGCAGCTCTGAGAGGTTCAAGCCCTGAGAAGAAGGCAGAAAATCAGTATGGTACAGGGGAAGGAAGATGCAAACGAGAGATGACGTACCTTTTCTTAGGAAGAATTGACAGCTGAGGTGGTGACAATCAGCTCATGCAAATCTTGGAAGATTCGCCAGAGTTTCTGTGACACCCTAGGTGTCAAATTTGTATCACACTAGGGAAGGAATTGTAATAGATATGTTGAATTATATGAAATTTGGGTGTTTATGTGAAGTACTAGGGGCAGAGCTGAGTCCTTTTATGCAAAATATTTGAAGTACAAAAGTAACTTTCAAAGTTTACTTAGGGCCAAAGTGTAATAATGCAAGTCATCATGACATTACATGAAAACTTGCAATTATGTCCAATACTGCATAAAATTTACCTTAATAAGGACAAAACCTTATTAAGTTTAAATTTAGTTCAAAGTTTAAAATTAAAGCTTTGTACTTTGGGTTTTTGAACTTGAACCCTAAAGCAATGTTGTAGGGTTTGAAAAATTCTACAACTTCTATTTTCATCATTTTCTCATTAGGGTTTTGGATCAGTGGGAAATCTTACTTTACAGTGAGGTCCCTGGACTTTCTATTTTTGCAAACGAGTCCCTCAGACCCCCCCCCTCTTCTTCTTCCTCTGGCACCCCTACTCTGCCCCTCTGCCGCCGGCTGTCAGCGCCGCCCACCGCTGCTCTAGCTCCTCCCCGGCGCCACCTCCTGCTCGGGCAGACCCCACGTGTCACTTGGACGCCGGCCGCCGCTCCAGCTCGCCCCTGCTGGCCCTTTCCCCCGCGCGCCACGCCGACCCGAATGCCGCCCGGCCGACAGCTCGCCGTCGCCGTGGCATGTGCGCCGAGCACCCCCCCTCCGGGCCTCTATTCCCCTGCTCTCGAGTTTCTCCAACTCGTGACCATGCCATTCTGTATTTCCTTCCTCCCGCCCAATGCCCCGAGCCCCGAGCACCACCGCCGCCCCCTTCCTCCACTCCGGCGACTCCCTGTTCGCCGTGGGCAGCTCACTCCAGCCCTCCCCGCACCACTACAACCCCCTGGGAAGCTTCCCCTCAACCCACTGATACTTCCAGGCCACTCCTCGCGGCCGGACCCCACCAGAACCACCTCGCCGTTGCTACCTCCTCGCCGGTGAGTTTCTGTTCCCGTCGAACTCATCCCTTCGCCCCTCCTCCGACCGATCCAACCACCCCAGTAGCTTCCTCTCCTCCTGCTGTAGCTGCTGGACCAGAACTTGACCGCCCTCCTCGCCGGGAAACCTCTCACCGACGAGCTCCTTCCCGCCGCCACTTCGGTCCGCCGTGGGAACCCCACCTCCAGTCACCTCCTCTTCCTCCCAAGCTCACCCATGGACGCGCCTTGAGCTCCTGATGCTCGTGAGCTAGTCCTACTCCACCCCCGACACCGCCCCTAATCGAAATTTGGCTGGCGATGTCCCTGCCCCTTCTTCTCCAACGAGCAAGGACCCAATTGCTCTGATTTCAATCTTTCTAGGGTTCTGTCTGTAAATTTCAAGTCCCTCCCCCAAATTGAAATCAGTGAACTTCTAAAATGTGTAGAAAATTGTAGAAAATTCAGAAAAATATCAAACTAGTTGTTTGAATCATTGTGTTAAATACTACAACTTTTGTATTATGATCATGAGATGAATATGTGTATTTTCTGCTGTGATTTAATTAATAGATAATGGGTACTTTAAGTAGATCTTTTGATCCATAGCAGTGCTAAGGCTCAAAATTGGAACATGAGATGTATATGCTATAAGTAGTTATGTGTAAATTTTGGAGACTCAGAACAGCTCTCTAGCTATGATGTTTAGATAACTTTGTTTTATGTTGGTAAAAGTTTCATGATTTAATTCCAGATGCACCTCTTCATGTTTATAACTGAAAATTTTACTTTAGCTGTGTTTCAGTATATATAATCCAAGATAAAATTTTGAGAGTCAACACCCTAATGTAGCTTTAGTAATGAATTTAAGCTTAGATTCAAAGGAAATTCATGAACAATAGTTTTAGTTCATGAAAAATTATGAAAATAAAGTAGAATGATTCCTTTGAGTAGTATGGCACGGCCACAAATTTTCAATCTATAATCATATGTAGAACAGCCAGAATAAATAGAACTTGATATAGTAATGTTATATTCCTAACTTAGGGTTTGTTTAATTAATCAAAGTAAGTCCATAATTAAGTAATAACCTCAGGTTATTAAAAGTAATTAGTTAATCAAATAATTAAAGTTGTTAAGTGTAATTTGTTTGATTGTTTAATATAACCAAACATGCTACCTAATATAGTTAATTTAAATGTTTAGGGTAAGCAACCATGTTACTTAATGTAACTAGGTAGTTTAGTAAATATCCGATAAATGACTGCCCACTAAAGGTTAATTGTGTTGTTTGTTAGTATGTAATGTTAGTTTCTTTGGATTGCAACTTTATCGTGAAGTGAAATGAAAGTGTATGCATCCATTAAACCACATCTTTGCATATCATATAGACTCAACCACTCTCGCCGACGGAGACTACGAATTGATCTCGGAACCAGAAGGAGATTATTCTGAAGACCCCGGGAACGTCGTCGGAAATCTAACTGAAGCTCCGAACCAAAGTTCAGAAAACTTTGATACTCCTGCCCCCAGCCTCACTCAAGAAGGCAAGCCCCGGACATAAACCCGCTACTTTATTTACACTGCAATCTATATTTATATATATATACTTGTGCATCAAGTTCTTAGAAGTTTTCTGAAAACCATAGTTGCATATTCCTAGGAACCAATGTACTGAATACTAGAACCTGAGTCCGAATAGCTGCTATGCTAATAGGATCGGTAGAAGTCGAGTGATTGCCTGTCACTCGCGAGCTTTATAGGAATTGTAGTGTTTATATTCCTGTAATAACTATAAGTATGATGGACGGGATCTATGTGAAGTATCATGGTTGTGATAATACCCCGTCTGTGTTGATGAATTTGGCTAAGGTCGCAATGTGTGGTAGCGGTGGTTAAGCGTTTGAAAGTATTAGCCACATGCCATGAAATATGGTAAGCGGTAAGCCTAGTAACCAATCGGCCCGGCAAGTGGACATACCTCCCACCACTCATATTTGGTTTTTCCGGTTACTCGCTTTGACGTGTGGGAATATGTGTTGCAGGGCAACCAGGAGTATGGTCATGTAGTCGCGCTACAGACGTACGTCCTGCACATTGGATGTGCGTATGGTCCTGCAGTTGCTTGTGGTGGATCTGATCCACGAGTCGGAATGAAAGGCAAACGGTTGCTTCGGAACAATCGTTGGATGTTCCAAGCATGTGAGTTAGGTTTGCCCTTGCAAGGTTATGAAATTCGATTCAGAATCGTCTGTTTCTCATGGAGATTGAGATTGCTTGATCCCTTTGCCACATAGAGTAACAAGAGCAACCTTATGGTTATCAAAGATGATGTTTGTTTAAAAGATTTTACCATGCTTGAATAATTATAGTTGCTTACCTAGAATAGATAATCAACTAGAACCTGAAAGCTAAAATTTGAAAGTAAGGATGTTGCTTTTCAGCTGAAAACTAAACCCAGAACCATTTAAAACCTTCATAGTCTAGTTACATGGCTAAGTATACCATGAAACGGGTAAGCCTTGCTGAGTATTAGGATACTCAGCCTTGCATTGTGACTTTTGTGCCAGGTAATCCCTCTGAGGACTCTACTCTGCCTATGCTATGGCCCTATGCTCTTCCCGATGGTTGGTCCGTCGAATGGGACCCGTCCCCGGCAAACATTGATCATACCAAGTGATGTCATGCCAGGGCTTAGCATGATGTCCGTACTGGCGACGTGTATAGTTGTCATATTTTAAATTCCGCTGCTGTGAACTTGAAACTTTAAACTGTTTTATAATAATTTCTATCAGTTTGGAACTTATGCTACTTTTGGAAACTCTAGTAATATAAATGCCTGTGATGTAAAATATGATGGCGATTGTATCTCTGAACTCACCTTTGTGCGAGGTACCTTGTTTGATCTTGCTTTCGATGGTTTATCGGGACGTTACCCGACAGGCCAAGGGGTTACAACGTTTGAAGTACGATGGGAGCCCTTGAGAGAGGACTTGCGGACTTGAGCTGGTGTAATTCAGTTTGGTTCTGCCACAGCTGGTATCAGAGCTAACAAGTGTACCCTAGAGATATAATTAGTCTTAAAAATGTGTTTTTACATAAAATTAAACCAACAAAGTATTTTGCAAAACTACGTTGGTTTCATTAAGGATGGGGCTTAGTACGTAAAGCCCTAGGGTGATGTTTATTAAGGGGAATTAGAGGTGGCTATAATATATAGAAATATAACTCTAACTCCTAGCATTATTTTTTCATCAAAACTTAAATTTATGCATAACCCAACTTTACTTTTGGTAACAACACCTTCCATGGTGAGGTAAGAGGGTAAGGATCCTCAGCCAACTGAGGGAGCTTGGCCTTCCCATCGGTGATGCGAACCGAACGCTGTTTCTCAAGCAGTGGCCTACTTGAGATGCTGCCAATATATCAACTTAGGTTGAATATATTGAGAGTATATGGTTCGGCACAGGGTATGGCGATCGCTGTTCATACCCCCGCATTTTGCGGTACCCCTGTGAATATGTTGTTTTGATAACGTATGCTAACGTTGTCTGTACGGCGGTAATTGTACAGATGCTGTTTCTATAATGAACAGTAATGATTGGGAACGCTTTCATGACATGCCGGCATGAAAGGTTCATTGGATATATATTGTGGTCTTCTACAGGTACACTAACCACGATTAAGAGGTTAAGACGGATAGGATTTATCGACTAGTTATTTTAGTGAGAGACGTACGAATTATGCCACCGAAACTAACCACGTAAGTCCGAAGATATTCGGCAATTGTTTTGGTTGTGAGGTCGAATAGTACATGCATGCATAATCCATTAACAAACAAAATGAGTGCTTGAATGTGTTGTTCTTTTAATGACAGGTAAAGTGTTGTCTATCTTTAGTGTGGTTTCAATAGAATCCTTGTGGTAGCCTTAGTTGAGTATTTTAAACATCCATCTGATTTCCAGCCTTTGTTGTTACCAGAATCGATTGTTTTGTTCCATTTACCTTGTGAGTTCTCAGTAGGGTAAACGATTCTCATCATCTGAATTCTTGTTTCAGATGGCGGCTCCTTCAAATATTTTCTAGGATCGTGCAGGGCATCTCCATACCAATGCCTTGCACTGGGAGGGTTTTCCCCATCTTTTATGGGAATCACTTAGTCTATTCTTCTACACCGAGCCTCCCCGGTATGATGGAGTGGAGTATAGGGAGGAAGGTGTTCCGCGATGCAGAGTCAAGATGACTATTCCTCAGCATCCTTTCTATTCTTAGTGGCACCCCATCGAGGTTGATGTGGTTGGCTATCATCTTGTCGACACCATCGAGACTGCCACTCTTGAGGCCATCCATATCTTCTGCAACCAGATTACTCCTCATGGAAGTTGCTGGGCATCCCATCGGTCTATTCCCTGCCATAATTCCAGTGATCCTGAGTGGAATTTCAGGATAGCCCATTATGGCCATATGTTGGGAGATTCCGCCAAAGAAACACTCCGTGGCACTATCAGGTTCATGAATGTCCAGCATCACTATCAGATCCTGCTACACCGTGGTATGGGTCAGTTGACTGGTATAGCTCAAGGTCACTATCGAAATGCTGATTGACTGGTCACTCAGATAGTAATGCTTCAAGCCTTGGTCATGGAGAAGGAGGAGATTATCGCAGCACGTGAGGAGACTATTCTTCACCGGGAGGATTAGATCAATGAGAGTGATGCAATAATCACTCAACGTAACACGATTATCGAGTTCCTCTAGGAGCAAATCCATGACCTAATCCTTGAGGTTGACGACGCCCATGCTCACATCGACGAACTTCAGCAGCAGCCAGTACCTCCTGCTGTACCTATAGTACCTGAAGGTGGAGAAGAAGACCCGGAGGAAATCGATGGAGTTTCTGATCTCGATTCCGAGCATGGAGACCCAGAACACAACCCTCAGCCAGATTACTCCTCTTCAGGCAGCCAGTCCTCTGTAGGCAACCTCGATGATTTCTAGTTTGTCTAAATCGTTGATTCTTTAGATGTAACCAGAGTAAAGTGTAGTGACATAGGTAGTAAGTAGTCTAGCTAGACCCAGTGCCATTTGTTGTAATATAGATGGCCTGTGTACGGACCACCTTGATGTACGATGTTAAGGATGACCAGTATCTGTGTTGTAATCTAAGTCTTGTGTTCTGCCATCTTGTTCAATATCTTTGCATTTGAAAAGAGTTGGTTGAATGGAACATGTGAATTACATATCTATTAATTGTGGTATGCCTTCTTAAAATGGGAGTAAGGATATGTGGTTAATAATGGACATCTCCTTTGTTTCAGATGGTTGGAGCCACGCGTGGAACCCCGGAAGGTTTCCGGGCAGACCAGGCCAGTGGTTCCCAACAACCGCCACCTCCACCCCCAAATCTCGCCTAGGTTATGGCTCGGCAGATCGTGCTTCTTAATCTGCTAGTACAGGCACAACAGAACCAACATCGTCAGCAATCACGAGGAGGTCGTGATGATTCTCACCCTCAGGTGGCAAACTACCAAGATTTTTTCAGCACTCAGCCCCCGCTATTCAGCAAAGTTGAGGAGCCCCTTGATGCCGATGCTTGGCTTCGCACCATTGAATCCAAGTTTGCTCTTCTTATGATTCCATGTGCGGACTCCAATGAGGCTCACTTCGCTTCTCAACAACTTCGTGGTGCTGCCCGTATTTGGTGGGATAACTATTGTGCCATACAACTTGATGACCATGTTATCTCCTAGGAAGAATTTCGGAATGCTTTTAGGGCACACCATATACCTAAAGGACTGATGGAGCAGAAGTTAAATGAGTTCTTGGCACTCACCCAAGGCACCCGCACCGTACTACAATATGCATAGGCTTTCAGTCACCTATGCCAGTGCGCGGGTTATCACACTGACAGTGACACCAAGAAGCAAGATCATTTTCATCGGGGCTTGCGCACTAAGCTCAAAGAATGCCTGAACCTTGTGAAGGCCAATACCTTTAGTGAGCTGGTTAACATGGCCCTGACCCAGGAAGATTGCATCATGGCACATCGTGCCAAAAAGAAACGAAGGATTTCCAGTGGAGCCGCGAGTGTTCAACCATCGTGGTATCGATTTGTTCAGAATGCACCGCCTAGAGCGCCACAGCGGAATGCTCCACCTGGCAGATTGGTTTTTAGGCCGCCTCAGCAACCCGGAGGATACAGACCTCCAGTGCCTCCACAACAGCCGCAATAGTTTGGCCCACGGCCAAACGCTCAACAATTTCAATAGAGAAGCAGCACCAATCGCTATTTCAATTGCGGTAGTGCGGACCATTTTATCAAAGATTGTCCGCGGCCCAGGAAGCCTAATCGAGGGCAAGGTTCTAATCAGAATAACCAGAACAAGGGCAAGAGGCCAATGATGCAAGTCTGGCAAGGGCGAGTTAACTTCACCACCCTTGCGGAGCTTCTGGATGGAGCCCTTGTCATGTCGGGTACATTTTCTATTCATCACAAACCAGTTGTTATATTATTCGATTCAGGAGCAACTCATAGTTTCATTAGTAACAACTGTGGTACCCGAATAGGACTTGATCTTTGTCATACCAAGGGGTCATATATGATTTGTACCCCTGGAGGAAAGGTTACCTCCAACCAAATGGTTAAAAGTTCAGTTAGGTAGCAAATTAATCAAAACTGATTTGGTTTTGCTAAATTTAGAGGGTATTGATGTTATACTTGGGACAAATTGGATGACAGAACATAGAGTACTGCTAGATATCTCTTCCCGAATTATTGAGATTGAGTCACCACATCAAGGAGCCACCACCCTCTACCTACCTCAGCAAGAATATCTTCACTCTTGTGCCTATGCTATTACAGACATCAAACTAGAGGACATTCCTGTAGTCTGTGAGTATCTCAATGTCTTTCTGGATGATTTGCCTAGAATGTCACCAGACAGAGACATCGAGTTTGTTATTGAGCTTCAACCTGGCACCGCTCCTATTTCAAAGAGGCCGTATCGTATGCCTCCTAATGAATTGGCCGAGCTAAAGACCCAGCTTCAAGATCTTCTTGACAAAGGTTTCATACGCCTAAGTGCTTCACCTTGGGGATGTCCCGCTCTCTTTGTAAAGAAAAAGGACAATAGCTTAAGGCTATGTGTCGATTATCGTCCACTCAATGTGGTCACTATCAAAAATAAGTACCCTCTTCCCCGCATTGACATCTTGTTTGATCAACTAGCTGGAGCTAAAGTCTTCTTCAAGATTGACTTACACTCTGGTTATCATCAGATCAAAATCAAGCCTAGTGATATTCCAAAAACAGCTTTCTCGACAAGATATGGACTATGTGAATATCAGGTTATGTCTTTTGGACTCACTAATGCACCGGCATACTTTATGTATCTTATGAATTCAGTTTTCATGCCAGAGCTTGACAAATTCATCATGGTTTTCATCGACAATATTCTGATATGCTCCAAAACTGTAGAAGACCATACTGCTCATTTACGTAGTTCTTCAACGAGATCATCGTCTTTATGCCAAATTCTCTAAATGTGAATTCTGGCTTGATAGTGTGAAATTTTTGGGACATACTATCTCCAGTGAAGGCATATCGGTTGATCCAACCAAAGTTTAGGAAGTTATGGATTGGAAGCCTCCAACTTCAGTCCATCAAATCTGTAGTTTACTTGGATTGGCAGGATATTATCGCCGATTCATTCTAGACTTCTCCAAAATAGCCAAACCCATGACCGAGCTACTTAAGAAAGAGGTTAAATTCCATTGGGATAATAAGTGTGAAGAAGTATTTCATACATTGAGAAAACTTCTAACCACTGCTCCAGTGCTAGCTCAGCCAGATAGTACCCTGCCTTTCGATGTCTATTGTGATGCTTCTGGAACCGGACTTGGTTGTGTTCTTATGCAAAACAACCGGGTCATTGCTTATGCATCCAGAGCACTCCGGAATCATGAACAAAATTATCCAACCCAAGATCTTGAGTTGGCAGCTGTTATTCATGCTCTCCAGATTTAGAGACATCATCTTATGCGCGCCAAGTGTAACATTTACACTGACCATAAGAGCCTCAAATATATCTTTACTCAAGCTGACCTAAATATGAGGCAAAGGCATTGGTTAGAATTGATCAAAGACTACGATCTTGTCATTAGTTTGATTGTTTAATATAACCAAACATGCTACCTAATATAGTTAATTTAAATGTTTAGGGTAAGCAACCATGTTACTTAATTTAAATAGGTAGTTTAGTAAATACCCGATAAATGACTGCCCAGTAAAGGGAAATTGTGTTGTTTGTTAGTATGTAATGTTAGTTTATTTGGATTGCAACTTTATCGTGAAGTGAAATGAAAGCGTATGCATCCATTAAACCACATCTTTGCATATCATATAGACTCAACCACTCTCGCCGACGGAGACTACGAATTGATCTCGGAACCAGAAGGAGGTTATTCTGAAGACCCCGGGAACATCGTCGAAAATCTAACTGAAGCTCCGAACCAAAGTTCAGAAAACTTTGATACTCCTGCCCCCAGCCTCACTCAAGAAGGCAAGCCCCGGACATAAACCTGCTACTTTATTTACACTGCAATCTATATTTATATATATATATATACTTGTGCATCAAGTTCTTAGGAGTTTTCTGAAAACCATAGTTGCATATTCCTAGGAACCAATGTACTGAATACTAGAACTTGAGTCCGAATAGCTGCTATGCTAATAGGATCGGTAGAAGTCGAGTGATTGCCTGTCACTCGCGAGCTTTACAGAAAAAACCTAGGTTGTTTTTGCAAAATGTATTTGGAGAAGGATAATTTCAAAATAAGTGAAGTGTGGTTTTGCGTATAGGTTTTTCTTACTTTATGTCTTGTAAAAAAATATATATTTATCCAAAAAGTTGTATTAGAAATGCATGTGTTGAATTGTATAAAAATTTGGGTAAAATGGTAAAAATAAGGGTGTTTATGTAATTTTATAAAAGTACAAGTCCTTTTATGCAAGTATTTGATTTACAAAAGTAACTCTCAAAATTTACTTAGGACTAAAGTGTAAAAAGTGCAAGTCATCATGACATGTCTATCCAACCATTATGATGAGTCTATCCCGTCATTATGACATGTTATAAATGCTTGCATTTAGGTCCTGAATTTTATAAAGTTTCATTCTTTAGGACAAAAGTAATTCAAATCCGACTTTTGTTCAAAGATTCACGTGTAAAAATATAAGTTTTGAGTTTTTGAACTTGAGCCCTAAAGCAATGTTGTAGAGCTTGAAAAACTCTCCAACTTTCGTTTTGGGCATTTCTTCATTAGGGTTTTAAATCAACGGGAAATTTTTCTTTACAAACAAGTCCCTACAGTTTTCTGAAATTGCGCATAAGTCCTTGGGGAAATCTATTTCTCCTCCTCCTCTGTTCTCTTCTCTCTGGCGCCCTTATCCCTTCCCCACGGCAGCAGCTCTAGCAAAATCTCTCTTTTCCTCTCCCTCTCTCTTCCCTCCACTGGTACAGGACGGCGGCCCAGGCGGCAGCACAAGCGGGGGAGGAGGCGCACGGCAGTGCGGGCCGGGCGCAGGTGGAGCGCGGCGCCTCGGCACTGGCCGGCGTGCGGGCGTGCGCGAGGGGAGCAGTGTGCGCAGCGCGGGCGCTCGGGCGGCTCGGCTCAGGAGCGGAGGCCGGCGCTGGGGCAGCGCGCGGGCAGGAGGCGGCTCGGCGCGCGAGCGAGCGGGCCCAGGCGCACGGCAGGCGACGGCTCGGCGCGCGCAGGATGGCTGCCAGGCATGCGAGCGGCGCGGGCTGGTGGTGGCGCAGGCGCGCGGAGCGAGGCCGGCTCGTGGCGCGGCGGCTCAGGAGGAAGAGGAGCAGCGTAGGCTTAAGCAGAGCAGATGCACGGCGCGGGCGGACCCAGGGGCAGAACGCCGGCGCTGAGCTGGTGGCAGGCGCAGGCACCGCAGGGGCGTGAGCATGCACGGGAGCTGGAGTGCTGGCGCGGCGGGCGGCTGCGGCGCGAGCGGGCAGCGCGTGCACGGCAGAGCAGGAGCGGCGTGAGCAAGCCGAGTTGGTGGCGTGAGCGGGTGTGGAGTGTCGGTGCGGAAGCTGGCGTGTGGGAGCGGATGGCACGCAGCGCGCTGGAGTGCAAGCGCTGGAGCGCGGGGGCTGGACTTGGGCAGGCGAGCGGTGCGGCATCAGGCGTTGGAGCGATGGATCAGCGCGCGTGGAGGCGTGGTAGCGCGCGGCGCTGGTGGCGCGGAGGTGCGCGGATGGAGCTGAAGCGTGGCGACTTGAGGCAGACCCGCACGAAGGGCAGCGAGGCCGCGCACGGCGGTAACTTGGTGAGAACGGCCGCAGAGGGACCTGCGACGCGGCAAGGCCGGAGCGAAACGCGGGTCCAGTAGCAGGAAGAGGAGGAGCAGTTGCGCGGCATGCAGGATGATGGTGTGCAGGAGAAGAGGAGTAACTGCACAGGGCAACGACGTGCAGGGTGACGACGTGCGGCGCATGGCGAGGTCCCCGTTGGGTGAGCTCAGACCGCGACCGAGTTGATGTGCAGGAAGGTCGCACGCGGTGCGGGAGGAGCTGCAGCGCGACGGCTACGAACGGATTCGCACGGGAGCAACGGGCCACACGTGGAGAATGTCGGAAGCCGTCAAAATGAAGGCGGCGATTATAGCGCGGCAAATTCGAAAGGAGCAGCTGTGACACTCAGGTAAATAGCTTGGTCACACCCTAGAATTTTGGTATGTTTTTATGTGTAAACTATGGCAAAGGTGTGCTTAATATGTGCAATGTTAAGGAAAAACATTGTTTATATAATTACTTTTAACTAGAGGTCCTTTAGTGCAAAATGGGTGGATATGGAGGGAAAAGTTCAAAAGCATGAGGGTTGTTTTGCAAAAGATGGCAACTTGTGGTTAAATTGCAAAAATATGAGAAATTACCCTTGGATATATGAGTAAAAGTAGTTTTATCTATAGGACTTACATAAAGTTTGAAAATATCACTAAGTTTATAGTATCTCCAAAACTGTTGCTCAACTGTAGATGAACCTTAAAGAGAGGTTGTAGAGTTTGAAAAACTATGCACTTTTGCTTTTTGGACCATCTCCATTTGAGCACTGGTTTAAAAGTTATAAGCTCTTTACATTAAAGTCCCTGTGTTTCTTTGGTTTTGCAAAATAGTCCTCGGCTCCATTCTTCCCCCTTCTTCCTCCCTGAGCCTCTGCTCCTTTGCTCTGCGCCGCTGCTCGTCTGGCTCCTCTGCCGCCGGCGCAGTGCGCCGCCCCTGGCCGCCGCCATCCACCTCCTGCTCCTCCCTCGCCCACGCGTCACCCCACCATCCCTCCACCGCCTTGGCCTCCTCTGCTGGCGCCTCACCCGAGCGCCACGCCGCTCGCGTGCTGCTAGCGCCGCCCACCGGCGCCTCAGCCGCCGCCGTGATCCACTGGTTCCTCCCCCGTAGCGGCTCAAACCGAGACTCAGCTCGCCCGTGCTTCCCTCGTCCATCCCGTTGCCTATAAAAGGCTGTCCGGTCCTGCTCGCGCGCGCCCATTACCCCGCCGCCACTCCATTTGCCCCGACGAGCCCCTGCCACCGCGAGACTCTCCCCTCCGCCCTCTCCCTCCCCAAACTGGTAGCATCTTCAGCTTCCCCGGCCCCCACTGCATCTCCCCAGCCCGACCCCTCCTTCCCCTGGACGTCGGAGCGCCACCGCCGCCGCTTCCCTCCGGCCGCCGGCTCGGTCTCCCGTGGACAGCCCACCTCCGGCCACCTCAAACCCACCCAAGACCACCGGTGGGTAGCCTGAGATCCCCTCGTGCTCTCCCTCCCCTTGCCCCTCACCGCCGGCGAATCCCATGGCCGGAATTTGGCCGGACCCGAGCTCCCACCGCCGGCCATGGCCTTGGACCCAATTGCATCGATTGTTTTCTTTCCAGGGGGTTCTTTGTCAAAACTAAGGGCTGGTTTGTAAAGGAAGTAGTTGTTATTTCATGTGGGTGTATTCTCTGTCTTGCAAAATTCGTAACAATTCACAGAAAAATCCAAAAATGGCAAAATTAGTTTTATTAGAAACTAGGTTTTAAACCCTATAACCTTTGCTAATGAAGTTTAGCTTGAAACCAAATACTTTTATCTCTATTTTTAAATCTAAGGTTAAAGGGTAGTTTGAACTTAACCTTTATATTTCTTGCCTTGTTGCTTATGAATTTTTGGCATGTATGTTCTATAAGCTATATGTAACTTTGTGTTAAAATTCCAAACTCAAATTTGTTTAAAACTTAACTTCTTTTGATTTGGGCATTTCGAATTTGAAATATTAGCTAAACATGTTGTGTAACCCTTTCTAATTGAGATCTCTTGTCATTCTCTAATATGTTAATGTTTAGTGTATAATTAAATTTCCAAAACTTTATGATCTTTTGCTTAAAGTTTTGAAATTAAATTTGGGTTTAACTTCAAATTCAAATTTAAATATTTTAGCTCTTGGTTGCAATAATTTAGCAATATCCTTGTGATTCCTTTATAAATCGTGTTTCAAACCTAAATTCTCTTTATTTTATGAACCCTTGTGTGTTAATTTGATGAATTACAACTTTTGTAATATAAGATCCTAAATTTAAATTTTACCTTACTTAATTTATTGCATCTCATATAGAATCAACGACGCTCGACGACGGGGACTACGAGTTGGTCTTAGGACAAGACCAAGGCTTCCCAGAAGACCCAACGCAAGTCGTCGAGGGACTAACTGAAGCCCCAAACTCAAGTTCGGAAGCCTCTGACACTCCTGCCCCCAACCCCACTCAAGAAGGCAAGCCCCGATGCATATCCCAATATTTCAAGTTATTATCATTTCACCTATATATTATCTATCTTGCATTACGTCTAAGAGTTGAAATGAAACCCTAGTTGCATAAGATCTTAGGAATCCAATGTATTGCTCCCGAGTCCTTATCGCTTAGATGCTCTGCTAAATAGGGCCGGTAAAAGTCGGGTGATTTCCTGTCACTCGCGCGATATAGGAGTTGCATGTTTACAATTCTGCAACCATTATAAGGATAATGGACAGGGTCATGTGCTGTATCATGACCTGAGGATTACCCTGTCTGATTTGATAAAAGTCTTAAGGTCGAAATGTGTGGTAATGGTGGCTAAGCATTTGAAAGTACTAGCCACATACCGCGAAATATGGTAAGCGGTAAGCCTAGTACCCGATTGGCCCGGCAAATGGACGCGTCTCCACCACTCGACTTTTATTTTATGTTTACACACACCGACGTGTGGGAGTACGTTCTGCATGCCAGATAGGAATACGGGTTTTGTAGTCGCGCTACAGACGTATGTCCTGCACAATTGGTGTGCGTACGGTCCTACAGTCGCTTGTGGTGGCCCCGATCCATAACCCGGAATATGAGGGAAACGGTTGCTTCGGAACGCCCTGTTGGTTTTCCAAGCGTGTGAGTTAGGTTTACCTTGCAAGGTTAAATTCGATTCGGATCGTCCGCCTCTCACAAGGATTGAGACTGCTTATCCCTTTTGCCACATCGAGTAAAAAGTATAATTGTTGATGGAATAATCTTGATGGATGATAATCTATATCTTGCTTGTTTAGTATAGGTGCTTACCTAGAATGGCTAATCAAGCTAGAATCTGAAAGCTAAAACTTGAAAATAGTTTATACTCTTTGTTGCTTTTTAGCCGAAAATAAACCCAGAGCCCCTTATAATGCCTTCATGAGTCTAGTTACGGGTTAAAGTATATCCAAACTCGGGTAAGCCTTGCTGAGTATTAGAATACTCAGCCTTGCCAATTTTTGTTTCAGGTATAACCTTCGAGAATCCCACGGACAACCTTGTGTGGCCAACGTCCGTTCCTTTTGGCTGGTCCGTGGAATGGGACCCGTCCCCGGCCAGCACGGACCCTCCGGAGTGACACCAGGCCCTGGGCTAAGCTTGGTGTCCGCCTTCGTGACGTGTGTAGTCGCGTAAACTTTTCTTCCCGCTGGGAGTTTGGACAAGCTGTTATGCTTGTCAGTTTGAACACTGTTTGTATAAGTTTACTTATGTTCGAACTCGGTTTGTAATAATGTTTGAATGCTTGTAAATTAAAGGTTGATGAGCTTTTCTGTGATTGTAAAACTCGCCTTCATGCGAGGTAAACCTGCTTCAATTCCTGTTGAACCGTGGTTGTATCAGGCGGAAACCCGATAGACCAAGGGATTGTTCCGTTTGAAGTGCGTTGAGTTGATCGCAGTTGTACGGTGATCATTAGCGCACTTGACCTGGAATAATTCAGGCGGTTCTGCCACAGCAGCTACGCAGTGCAAGACGGTCAGAACAGGAGTAACGCGGCGCGGGTTCGACACGCAGTGCAAGATCGGCAGCAGTGGTAGGCCGACCCTGATGGCGTCACAGCAGATGGAGAGGGCGATGGAGTTGCAGGAGGCTACGCGGGTGTGCCGACCGTGTTTCTGCAGCACACACGCGTGAGCGGTGAAGGTCTAGTCCGTGAGCAAGAAAACCCTGAGGTTCGCGAAGGAGTTGGCATAGCGAACCAATGCGGCTCTATCGTCTCGTCCCAAAGGTCCACGATGTCCAACAGTTCCTACTCTCATCAATCGCTGAACGAACCGCCATCACCACAAATCACCGCGGAGATTACCTCTTCGGCTATTCTCTACCCACTACAATCCCCGGCAAGCTTCTTCGTCACCCACGGAATCTCGTCATCGTCGAGCTCATCTTATCGCCGATTCTGTTCATTGCGGGAAATTCACTTTCCGCCCGTTCTCCTTCACAACCAAGGCTACCCCAAGGTTTGCCCTGATACACTGAATCTTCCTAATGCCGGCGACTCCTTTACCGGAATATCATCGTTATCTTCCTGTTATCTGTTTTCCCCCGACCAGGGACTTAATTGCTTTAATTTAGAAAGTTCTAGGGTGTTCTTTGTAAAATTTCCAGAGCCTTCTTTATTTCAAATCAGTGAACTTCTACATTTCATAAAAATTCGTAAGAAGTTCATAAAAATGCAAAACCAATTTTGTTTAAATCCTTAGGTTAAAATCTACAAGTTTATGTTGTGATCTTGAGTTGAAGTCTTTAATTTGTGGTAGAGGTTAAATGTTAGAGAGTGAATGCTTTATTTGTACCTTGTGTTATATGCATGTGATATAGCTGAAAAGTAAATCATAGGCTGTATGTCTCTAGTAGAGATGTGTGATATCTAGTTAATCCTTTCACACGAGTGCTCATATCCATACCATCAAGACCTTATCTTTGTTTTGATTGCCGTTTCCTTGAGGTCCTTTTCGTATAGGAATCCTTGTTAGTCCATGTGTATCTGTTGCTTATCCAATACATCTCTGTAGCTATGCTTCAGTGACGGCTATCAGTTTAGCCGCTAAACATACGTTTCCCTTTAGTCTAGGATATTTCTGTGTAACAACTATCAGCCGATGCATTTCTTTTGATATACTTCTACCATCGGCTGACTAGCCAATCCAGTTGTTACCTTTCTAGTATCGGCTACTGCTGATACAATTCTTTTGTTCTGTCCTACATCGACTGCACGTAGTCGATGCTTCGGAGATGCACACACGATCTTAAGGTTCTCGATTCTAGTTGTTTTCCATATTGGTCAAATATGGCCGATCAATCCTTAGTTTTCCCATCCTTATCCACACACATCTATTAGCCGATTTATCAGCTATGAAATCGGCTATATATCTATCGGTCACATACCTACAACCACACTCCAATCGGCTGTACGTCACTCAATTATTGTGCTGACGTAATCGAGCCGATGCAACCACACCTAGTTACCTAGGATAACACTTAAGCACATCTCAGTTAAGACACAGCTGTTTTAGGGATCATCCCTCTGCTAAAGTCATCGATGTTTTCATCGATCGATTGGGAACCCAATGCACTTATCAAATGGCTACACAAGCTAAAGCACACAACCCTAGATCAGTAAGCTAGCACAGTAGACACGCCTCTGTTAGGCACGACCAAAGCACATCAATCGGCTAAACCCTTATTGTTCCAATTGGCTCTGTTGTAAACTTCAACAAGTAGCCAATTCTAATCAGTTGTCAAACTAAAGCCCTGTCTAAATTAGTTTCTGATCTTTTTGGTTGTTATGTGAGTAGTATGTTAAATGAGTGTTAGATTGCAACTTTATTGTGGAGTTTTATGTGCACACTTTGAATGTAGTATTGCATTGCATGTAGATACGACTGCTTCTGCAACGGTACCTACGAGATCTCCCAGGAGTCTACAGAGGATATTCCTTAAGACCAAGCCAATGTCATCAAGGGAATATCGAAAGCCCCGAACCAAAGTTCGGAAGATATTGACTTTTCTGACTTAAGTCCCACCAGTAAAGGCAAGCCCCGGACATAACCTACTATTTTAGCGCACTTGAGCTGAAATAATTCAGACGGTTCTGCCACAGCTGGTATCAGAGCAGCTGGTATCAGAGCTGTAGGTTTACTTTTACATCTGGAAAAGCTCTTAAAAAGTGTTTCAGGATAAAAGTTTGCCAACAAATGAGTTTACAAAGTACGTTGGATTCGTTAAGGCTGATGTTTAGAACGTAAAGCCCTAGGGACTTATATGGGGAAAGTATTAGGTGGCTATCAGTACATATATATGTATAGATAGTTCTGACTTGCAGCACTAGTTTCTGTCAAAATTTAAATTCTTGTATAATTCAACCTTACTTTCCGTAACGACACCTACGATCGTAAGGTAAGAAGGTAAGGATCCACAGCCAACTGAGGGAGCTTGGCCTTCCTGTCGGTGATGCGAACCGAACGCTGTTTCTCAAGCAGTGGCCTACTTGAGATGCTGCCAATATACCAACTCAGGTTGATTATATTGGGAATATATGGTTCGGCGCAGGGTATGGCGATCGTTGTTCATACCCCCGCATTTTGCGGTACCCCCCGTGAATACGTTATTTCGATAACGTATGTTAACGTTGTCTGTACGGCGGTAATTGTACAGATGCTGTTTCTATAGTGAACAGTACTGTTTGGGGACGCTTTCATGTCATGCTGCCATGAAAGGTTCATGATATATATATGTGTTCTTTTGCAGGTACACTAACCACGATTAAGAGGTTTGGACGAATAGGATTTATCGATTAGTTATATAGGGAGAGACGTATGGATATGCCACCGGAATTAAACACGTAAGTCCGAGGATACTCGGCAGTTGTTTTGGTTGTGAGGACGAGTAGTACGTGCATGCATAATTCATCACGGGACAAACGAATGTAATGTTTGTTTAAATCCTGTTAAGGATTAATAGTGTGTTGTTTATCTTTAGAAGGAGTTGATAGGGATTCTCATGATAGATTTAAGTTGGGTATCTTAAGGTACTTTAGACATCCATCTGATTTCCAGCCTTTGCTGTTATCAGAATTGATTATCTCGTTCTATTTATCTGGTACTTTCTCAAGCAAGGTAAAAGGTTTCACCATTTGCATTTCTGTTGCAAATGGTATCCCCTCCTAACATCTTTTGGGATCCGGCAGGGCATCTCCATACAAATGCCCTGCATTGGGAGGATTTTTCTCATTTGCTTTGGGAATCTCCGAGATTGACTCTAAGCACAGAGACCTTGTCATCAGTCCCCATCATTCCTCTTCGGGTAGTCAGTCATCAGCAGTCAACTTTGATGACTTTTAGTTGTGGTTGAGTGGGTGGTAGTTTAGTTGTGACTAGTGTAAAAAGATGTGACATAGGCGGTGTGTAGTCTATCTAGATGTAGAGCCATTTGTTGTATATGTGGCATGTGCTTTTAGGCAAAGGTGGGTAGTGGTTTGAGTGTGTTGATGTAAGATGTAAGGATCACCAGCGTTTATATAGCAATCTAAATCTTGTGTTTTGTTATCTGGTTCAATGTCCTTGCATCTGTTATGAGTGGATTGAATGGAACGTATGAATTACATCTCCATCTGGTATTTGCGTATCCTCTGAAATTGGAGTAAGAATATGGTTGATAATGGATATCTCCTTTATTTCAGATGGTTAGAGCTACTCGAGGAACCCCGGAAGGATTCCGGGCAGGTCAGCCCGGTGGTTCTCAGCAACCGCCACCGCCACCTCCAAATTTGGCCGAGGTTATGGCCCGGCAAACTGAGCTTCTTAACCAACTTGTACAAGCTCAAATGGGCCATTTTCAGTAGCAACCTCGAGGCCGAGGTGAACCCCTGTCGGCCAGTTACCAGGACTTCCTCAGCACTCAACCTCCACTATTCCATAAGGCCGATGAGCCTTTGGACGCAGACGCCTGGCTGCGAACTATTGAGTCCAAGTTCACCTTATTACCAGCTCCATGTTCAGATAAGAATAGGGTGCTCTTTGCAGCCCAGCAACTCCGAGGCATTGCCCGTTTATGGTGGGACCAGTTTCATGCTATGCAACCTGCCGATCACGTCGTCACCTGGGACGAGTTTCGAACCGCGTTTCGAGCACATCACATACCAGCGGGACTCATTGAGCGGAAGCTCAATGAATTTTTGAATTTGACCCAGGGTACCCGCACTGTTACGCAGTATGCACAGGTTTTTAATCACCTGTGCCAGTATGCAGGATCTCATGCGGACACTGATGCCCGCAAATGTGATCGTTTCCGCCGAGGCCTAAACACCAAACTTAAGGAATGGCTGAATTTGGTAAAGGCCGACAATTTTAATGAGTTGGTCAATATGGCCATTACTCAAGAGGATTGTATTGCCGCCCACAGAGCAGAAAAGAAACGGAAAGTGCCTACAGGGCCTGCAACTCCACAATCGCCAAGATATCGGTTGGTTCCAAGTAACGCCCCTCGAGCTCCGCCTCGAGGCAATTTGCCTGGCAGATGGGTAGCCCGATCTCCCCAACAGGCACAATTCAACCGACCACCGCTACCACAAAGTCATCAGCAACCACGACAAGGTCCGCGACCGAGCTTTCCGCCAGCTACTCCAGGAAACAGCAATTATCGTTGTTTCAATTGTGGAAGCCCGTCCCACTTCATCAAGGACTGCCCTCAACCTAGGAAATCTTTCCAAGGGCAGGCATCTAATCCAAACCACCAGGGAAAGGGTAAGAAACAAGTGGTGCAGGTCCGTCAAGGGAGGGTGAATCTCACTGCACTCTCCGAACTTCCCGAGGGGACACCGATAATGACGGGTACATTTTCTATCAACCATTACCCCGTTACTGTTCTTTTTGATACCGGTGCCACCCATAGTTTTATCAGTACAGAATTTGGGACTAAGATAGGCTTGGAAATTTATCCTATTAGCGGGATGTATATAATAACAACTCCTGGTGGTAGTATCTCCTCAAATCAAGTCTGTAGAGGAGTACCAATTCAAATGGGTAATAATCTGATGAGGGCAGATTTATTACTGTTAGACCTAAAAGGAATGGATGTTCTTTTAGGAATGAATTGGATGACCCAGTACCATGTATCTATAGATATCCCTTCCCGAACCGTGGAGATAGGTTCACCAGAAAATGAGCCTACCATTCTTTATCTTCCACCACCAAAGTCCTTCGACTCTTGCACCTATGCTACATCTGGGGTCAAGATAGAGGATATTCCAGTCGTCTGTGAATATCCAGATGTTTTTCTGGATGACTTACCTGCAATGCCCCCAGACAGAGATATCGAGTTCATCATAGAACTCCAACCTGGTACAGCTCCTATCTCCAAGAAGTCTGATCGTACGCCTCCTAACGAGTTGGCTGAATTGAAAATCCAACTCCAGGATCTCTTAGACAAAGGCTTCATTCGTCCAAGTGCATCACCATGGGGTTGTCCGGCACTATTTGTGAAAAAGAAAGACAATAGCTTGAGGCTGTGTGTTGATTATCGTCCTCTCAATGCGGTGACCATCAAAAATAAGTATCCCTTACCCCGCATTGACATTCTTTTCGATCAATTAGCCGGAGCCAAGGTGTTCTCCAAGATTGATCTTCGTTCCGGTTATCATCAAATTAAGATTTGGCCCAGTGATATTCCAAAAACAGCCTTCTCTACTCGATATGGCCTATACGAGTATCTAGTTATGTCATTTGGTCTCACTAATGCTCCAGCCTACATCATGTACCTCATGAATTCCGTCTTCATGCAAGAACTCGACAAGTTTGTTGTGGTCTTCATTGACGATATTTTGATCTACTCTAAAACTCCAGAAGATCATGTCAAGCATCTTCATGTTATCCTTCAGCGATTAAGAGACCACCACCTGTATGCCAAATTCTCCAAGTGTGAGTTTTGGTTGGATACAGTAAAATTTCTGGGCCATACCATTTCTGGTGACGGAATATCCGTCGATCCCAGTAAAGTACAAGAAGTGATGGATTGGAAACCCCCAACCTCAGTCCATCAGATCTGTAGTTTTCTTGGTCTAGCAGGATATTATCGTCGGTTCATACCGGATTTCTCCAGAATAGCCAAACCTATGACCGAATTACTAAAGAAAGGTGTCAAATTTTCTTGGGATAAAAAATGTGATGATGCGTTCCATATTCTCAGAGATCGTCTTACCACTGCCCCAGTCTTGGCTCAACCCAATGTATCACAACCCTTTGACATTTATTGCGATGCATCTGGAACTGGGCTTGGTTGTGTCCTTATGCAAAATAACCGAGTAATTGCATATGCATCACGGGCACTCAGAGTTCATGAACAAAACTATCCTACTCATGACCTTGAACTCGCAGCTGTCATTCATGCCTTAAAAATTTGGAGACATCATCTAATGGGTACAAAGTGTCATATTTATACTGACCACAAGAGCCTCAAATATATCTTTACCCAAGCAGATTTGAATATGAGGTAAAGACGCTAGCTAGAACTGATTAAAGATTATGACTTAGAAGTACACTATCACCCAGGCAAGGCCAATGTTGTTGTAGATGCGCTTAGTCGCAAAGCGCATTGTTCTTGCCTATCTGTTGAAAATTTCAACGAGACCCTTTGCTGGGAAATGAAGAAGCTTAATCTAGAAATCATTCTCCAAGGTGACTTAAACCATCTCTCGGTTGAAGCCACGCTTAGGGATGACATTGTTCTAGCTCAGCAGTGTAGTGAGGGAGTTGGAATTATTAAGCAGAAGCTAATACAGGGAGAGAAAAAGTACAAATGTTTCTGTAACATCCTGAAAATTTTACCCAGAAATCACGCGCTAAGAATTTCGAGAACCGTCCACCGAAACCCTAAATTTCCCGGCACCCGAATCTAATCGCAGTCACGCCATCCTTTCTCCTCGTGCAGCGCGCGAGCGCCGCGCGCGCGTGACCGACCATCCGCCGTGATTAACGCAGATGCGACTCCCTTCCCTTTCGTTCTCTCCTCGCGCGAATCCCCGCGTGCGCGTGGCCGACCGGCCGCGGTCGCCGCCGCGACTGGCGCCGACACGCCCCTCCCCCTCTCTCTCCTTTCTCTCCCTCCCATTCTTTCTTTTCTTTTCTTTTTCCCAACCTCCCTCTCCCTTTCTTTCCCCTCTCCCTTTTTCCTTTTTCTTTTTCCCCTCTTTCTTTTCTTTTTCCCTCTTCTTTTCTTCTCCCCTCTCTTTCCCCTGTCTCTGCTCCCGAGCCCCTGCTCCTGCGCCTGTGCCCGGCCGCACCCGCCGCGCCGGCCACCGGCCCCCCCCCTCCCCTCGCGCGCGCCTGTGCCCGGCCGCCCGTACCCGCGCGTGCACCACGTGCCGCGCCGCCCGCCGTGCCGCCCGTCGTTGGCGCACGCGCGCGGCCGCACGGCCGCCGTGGCGCACACGCCGCCGCCCGCTGTGCCGCCTCGCCGCCCGCGCCTCCCCTGTGCCGCCTCGCCGCCCGCGCCCTCCCCTCTGTGCCGCACACCGCCGCCCGGCCCCCCCCCCCCCCCACGTGCACGGCTGAGCCCCGTCGCAAGCCACGGGCGCCATTAATGGCCGCCCGTGGAGCCGCTCGCCGGCCACCGCCTCCCCCTACCGCCGGCCGCCTATAAATAGGCCCGGCCGCAGCCCCCCCGCTCCCCACAAGCTGCGCCGCCCCTGCCTACCCCCTCTCCCGCGCCCAGACCGCCGCCACCCGAGCCGCACGGCCGCCGCCGCCTGCCCCACGCCGGCCCGCCGCTACGCGCCGCCCCCGCCCAAGGAGAGGGTAGGAACGGGACCCCCTCGCTCCCCTCTCCCTTTCCCCCTCAAACCCTAGCCGCCCCATGGCCCGGCCGGCCGGGATGGGCCGCCGCCGAGTTTCCCTCCCCTCTCCTCTGTTTCCTGTGAGGGGAGGAGGAAGAAGGAGGCCCCTTTTGCGAAAAACCCCCTGGCCTCCCCTGTTTTTCCCAAAGAAACCCCCCCCCTCACTCTAACACACATATCCATCCCTTTTTACAAAAGGAAACCCGCTCTTCTTAATATTTCAAACCAAGCCCCCCCTCACCCCGTAAACCTAATTACACTCGACACCCGTTAGCACGCCCTGAATATTTCTAGTATTCGCAAATAAACCCCTGCCCTCTTTAGATAATTACGACCAAGCCCCTGGACCCCCGTTTAAGCCCTGAAACCACCTTTAGCGCGTCATTTTATGTGCGAAATGACCTCCGATTGACCCGAAACTTTACTACGCCCTTTCTAGTATAGTTTTAGCCATGCCATTAAGAAACCACCCAGAGATATTGCCCCGACCTCCGTAACTAAATTATTTCCGATTCGAGCTCGACGATAAAAGCTTTTACTTCTTGTGCTTGATTGTGTGCCTGTTTGTTTGCGTCGTAGGACACGGAGTGAACGAGGAAGGTCCCGACTGTGACCAAGCGAACGAGGACCAGTTCTGCGACCCCGAACCCGAGGGACAGTGCTTCGACCAGGACTTTCTGCAAGGATTTGACGATGGCAAGTTCAATTCCGCCCTTTGATGCATATTTTTGTCCTAGTTTTTATAAACACAACCCAGTGGCCTGTTTTATGAAATTGCATGGTTTTGCGTGCCGTAAACATGGTAGGATAGCCACCCTTGTTGTGATAACCATACCTTGAACACCTAATTTTATAAAGGAAATGCGTGTGTGTGTGGGAAGGGATAAAATGTGGTTTCGAAAAGTGAGTCAGACGGGATGGACGGCATTTCTGTGTGGATTGCCGCTGGTGTGCTCGTACCTGTGTGGTAGGGCAAGGGAGGGAGATGTCCGTCCTGTCATCCCTAAGGACCGAGTTGTTGTGACATCTCACCTAGCTTCCTGTCGTGCAAACCACTTGACCGTTGTATGGGCAACGGCTTGGCCTAACCCCACTAGTTAGTCTGATAGCCATCAGGAGAGCTGGGAGCAACGGGTGATCAAGAAGACGGGATAAGCTCTGTGTGACTTATGCCCCGGTTAAACCTCAGTGTTAGGTCGAATGACCCCTTGATAGATCCCGTGGTGGCTAGTCAGGTCTAGCTAAGGTGGGTAAGGGCTTCGATGGGATCTGCACCGGCGCTAAGGTGTTCGTGTTGTGGTACCCCGCCTGTGGGTAAAGTTGCACACCTCTGCAGAGTTTAAAATCTATTCGAATAGCCGTGCCCACGGTACTGGGCAAGTTACGGTGTGGTCACATAACTAGTGTTACTCTCTGGGAAATGGTTGAACTGGTGTGAGTTGTTTGAAAAGTATTCGGCAATGGTGCTGTGAGCTACGACGGACGGGAAGTCCGGTAGCGGCTTGAAACTTGGAACCATGAGGATCGACATCGTGTGTTCTTAGACACTTGAAAACTTGTTTTGAAAAATGCTTTTAAAAACGAACCCTTGCATATAATTGTGTTCCCGCAAAAGAACCGTAACTATATCCTTGGATTATCCTGTGCATTTAATTCTGTTATACCCCCCCCCCCCGTGGGTGTGATTGGACTTGCTGAGTACGTTTGTACTCACCCCGTTCTTACTTTACAGTGGAGGACCCTGACTACATCCCCGAGAACGACGAGTAGGGTTCCGTCCTGCACCCAGTCTTGCCTGTGGGTGAGGTCACCGTTGGAGCTCCGCATGGCGCAAGACTCTGATGATCCCCTGTTCGTAGTTAGTGTAGTAATATGGGTTTTTGTTGTAATCCTCGCAATAGTGGCGCTTCACTGCCCATTACCGCGAAGAGTTGTACGGTGATGTACCATCTGATGTAATAAAAGTGTTATCAGCCTCCTGGGACTGATAAAGTGACACTTTTAAGTCTTCCCCGATGGGGGGGGACGCTTCAGTTTCCAGGTGGATTCCGAAGGAGTTTTATGGTTCAACAAACGTCTTGTGGTACCTAAGGACCATAAACTCCGAAAGCGAATAATGGACGAAGCCCACCTGTCCAAATTTTCCATACATCCGGGCAGTACAAAGATGTACCAAGATCTGAAACAAAGCTTTTGGTGGACCCGTATGAGACAAGAAATTGCCAAGTATGTCTCAGAGTGTGATATCTGCCAAAGAGTCAAAGCCAGTCATCTGAAGATTGCTGGTACCCTCCAACCTTTAACCATTCCCTCTTGGAAATGGGAAGATATCAGTATGGATTTTATTGTTGGACTACCTAATACTTCTCGGAAACATGACTCTATTTGGGTAATCGTAGATCGATTAACCAAAACCGCACACTTTCTTCCCGTGCATACTACGTATCTGGCCAAAAGATATGCCGAGATCTATTTAGAACAAATTGTTCGACTTCATGGCATACCTAAAACAATCATTTCTGATCGTGGGACATTATTTGTCGCGCGATTTTGGGAGCAACTTCAAGGTGCTCTTGGGACTAAGTTAATTCGAAGCTCGGCATATCATCCTCAAACGGATGGGCAGACTGAAAGAGTAAATCAGGTTTTGGAGGATATGCTCAGAGCCTGTGTCCTCCAATACGACAAGAATTGGGAAAAATGCTTGCCATTGGCAGAATTCTCATACAATAATAGCTATCAGGCCAGTCTCAAAATGGCTCCATTCGAAGCCTTGTACGGTCGCCGTTGTAGAACTCCTTTGAATTGGTCACAAACCGGCGAGCGTAAAGTCTTTGGACCCGACCTTGTCAGTGAGGTAGAAGAGAAAATAAGAATTATACAGGCAAATCTCAAGACGGCACAATCTCGACAGAAAAGCTACGCTGATATACGAAGAAGCCCGTTACAGTTTCAAGTTGGAGACTTCGTATATCTTCGAGTATCTCCTACTCGAGGTATTCAAAGATTCGGTGTAAAAGGAAAACTTGCTCCTCGATACATCGGACCCTTTGAAATCCTTGAAGTCTGTGGACCCGTAGCTTACCATCTTCAACTTCCTCCTCAATTAATGGCCGTTCATAACATCTTCCATGTGTCCCAACTCAAGAAGTGTGTTAAGATCCCTACCGAAATCATCGAATCCCAAGCTCTCGAAATCGAACCGGATCTGACCTATACAGAGCATCCAATCAAGATACTAGACACTAAAGAGAGAAGCACCAGAAGAGAAATCATCAAGATGTACAAGATTCAGTGGAACCATCATACGGAAGATGAAGCAACATGGGAAACTGAATCATATCTTCAACATAACTTCCCTGACTTCTTCCAAACCAACCTCCGAGCTTGATTATTCCATTCCATTCTGTTCCGGAATCTCGGGACGAGATTCTTTTTAGGGGGGGAAGGCTGTGACACTCAGGTAAATAGCTAGGTCATGCCCTAGAATTTTGGTATGTTTTTATGTGTAAACTATGGCAAAGGTGTGCTTAATATGTGCAATGTTAAGGAAAAACGTTGTTTATATAATTACTTTTAACTAGAGGTCCTTTAGTGCAAAATGGGTGGATATGGAGGGAAAAGTTCAAAAGCATGAGGGTTGTTTTGCAAAAGATGGCAACTTGTGGTTAAATTGCAAAAATATGAGAAATTACCCTTGGATATATGTGTAAAAGTAGTTTTATCTATAGGACTTACATAAAGTTTGAAAATATCACTAAGTTTATAGTATCTCCAAAACTGTTGCTCAACTGGAGATGAACCTTAAAGAGAGGTTGTAGAGTTTGAAAAACTATGCACTTTTGCTTTTTGGACCATATCCATTTGAGCACTGGTTTAAAAGTTATAAGCTCTTTACAGTAAAGTCCCTGTGTTTCAATGGTTTTGCAAAATAGTCCTCGGCTCCATTCTTCCCCCTTCTTCCTCCCTGAGCCTCTGCTCCTCTGCTCTGCGCCGCTGCTCGTCTGGCTCCTCTACCGCCGACGCAGTGCGTCGCCCCTGGCCGCCGCCATCCACCTCCTGCTCCTCCCTCGCCCACGCGTCACCCCATCATCCCTCCACCGCCTTGGCCTCCTCTGCTGGCGCCTCACCCGAGCGCCACGCCGCTCGCGTGCTGCTAGCGCCGCCCGCCGGCGCCTCTGCCACCGCCGTGATCCACTGGTTCCTCCCCCGAAGCGGCTCAAACCAAGACTCAGCTCGCCCGTGCTTCCCTCGTCCATCCCGTTGCCTATAAAAGGCTGTCCGGTCCTGCTCGCGCACGCCCAGTACCCCGCCGCCCCTCCATTTGCGCCGACGAGCCCCTGCCACCGCAGCACTCTCCCCTCCGCCCTCTCCCTCCCCAAACTGGTAGCATCTTCAGCTTCCCCGGCCCCAACTGCATCTCCCCAGCCCAGCCCCTCCTTCCCCCGGACGCCGGAGCGCCGCCGCCGCGGCTTCCCTCCGGCCGTCGGCTCGGTCTCCCGTGGACAGCCCACCTCTGGCCACCTCAAACCCACCCAAGACCACCGGTGGGTAGCCTGAGATCCCCTCGTGCTCTCCCTCCCCTTGCCCCTCACCGCCGGCGAATCCCATGGCCGGAATTTGGCCGGACCCGAGCTCCCACCGCCGGCCATGGCCTTGGACCCAATTGCATCAATTGTTTTCTTTCCAGGGGGTTCTTTGTCAAAACTAAGGGCTGGTTTGTAAAGGAAGTAGTTGTTATTTCATGTGGGTGTATTCTCTGTCTTGCAAAATTCGTAACAATTCATAGAAAAATCCAAAAATGGCAAAATTAGTTTTATTAGAAACAAGATTTTAAACCCTATAACCTTTGCTAATGAAGTTTAGCTTGAAACCAAATACTTTTATCTCTATTTTTAAATCTAAGGTTAAAGGGTAGTTTGAACTTAACCTTTATATTTCTTGCCTTGTTGCTTATGAATTTTTGGCATGTATGTTCTATAAGCTATATGTAACTTTGTGTTAAAATTCCAAACTCAAATTTGTTTAAAACTTAACTTCTTTTGATTTGGGCATTTCGAATTTGAAATATTAGCTAAACATGTTGTGTAACCCTTTCTAATTGAGATCTCTTGTCATTCTCTATTATGTTAATGTTTAGTGTACAATTAAATTTCCAAAACTTTATGATCTTTTGCTTAAAGTTTTGAAATTAAATTTGGGTTTAACTTCAAATTCAAATTTAAATATTTTAGCTCTTGGTTGCAATAATTTAGCAATATCCTTGTGATTCCTTTATAAATCGTGTTTCAAACCTAAACTCTCTTTATTTTATGAACCCTTGTGTGTTAATTTGATGAATTACAACTTTTGTAATATAAGATCCTAAATTTAAATTTTACCTTACTTAATTTATTGCATCTCATATAGAATCAACGACGCTCGACGACGGGGACTACGAGTTGGTCTTAGGACAAGACCAAGGCTTCCCAGAAGACCCAACGCAAGTCGTCGAGGGACTAACTGAAGCCCCGAACTCAAGTTCGGAAGCCTCTGACACTCCTGCCCCCAACCCCACTCAAGAAGGCAAGCCCCGATGCATATCCCAATATTTCAAGTTATTATCATTTCACCTATATATTATCTATCTTGCATTACATCTAAGAGTTGAAATGAAACCCTAGTTGCATAAGATCTTAGGAATCCAATGTATTGCTCCCGAGTCCTTATCGCTTAGATGCTCTGCTAAATAGGGCCGGTAAAAGTCGGGTGATTTCCTATCACTCGCGCGATATAGGAGTTGCATGTTTACAATTCTGCAACCATTATAAGGATAATGGACAGGGTCATGTGCTGTATCATGACCTGAGGATTACCCTGTCTGTTTTGATAAAAGTCTTAAGGTCGAAATGTGTGGTAGTGGTGGCTAAGCATTTGAAAGTACTAGCCACATACCACGAAATATGGTAAGCGGTAAGCCTAGTACCCGATTGGCCCGGCAAATGGACGCGTCTCCACCACTCGACTTTTATTTTATGTTTACACGCACCGACGTGTGGGAGTACGTTCTGCATGGCAGACAGGAATACAGGTTTTGTAGTCACGCTACAGACGTATGTCCTGCACAATTGGTGTGCATACGGTCCTACAGTCGCTTGTGGTGGCCCCGATCCATAACCCGGAATATGAGGGAAACGGTTGTTTCGGAACGCCCTGTTGGTTTTCCAACCGTGTGAGTTAGGTTTACCTTGCAAGGTTAAATTTGATTCGGATCGTCCGCCTCTCATGAGAATTGAGACTGCTCATCCCTTTTGCCACATCGAGTAAAAAGTATAATTGTTGATGGAATAATCTTGATGGATGATAATCTATATCATGCTTGTTTAGTATAGGTGCTTACCTAGAATGGCTAATCAAGCTAGAATTTGAAAGCTAAAACTTGAAAATAGTTTATACTCTTTGTTGCTTTTCAGCCGAAATTAAACCCAGAGCCCCTTATAATGCCTTCATGAGTCTAGTTACGGGTTAAAGTATATCCAAACTCGGGTAAGCCTTGCTGAGTATTAGAATACTCAGCCTTGCCAATTTTTGTTTCAGGTATAACCTTCGAGAATCCCACGGACAACCTTGTGTGGCCAACGTCCGTTCCTTTTGGCTGGTTCGTGGAATGGGACCCATCCCCGGCCGGCACGGACCCTCCGGAGTGACACTAGGCCCTGGGCTAAGCTTGGTGTCCGCCTTCGCGACGTGTGTAGTCGCGTAAACTTTTCTTCCCACTGGTAGTTTGGACAAGCTGTTATGCTTGTCAGTTTGAACACTGTTTGTATAAGTTTACTTATGTTCGAACTCGGTTTGTAATAATGTTTGAATGCTTGTAAATTAAAGGTTGATGAGCTTTTCTGTGATTGTAAAACTCGTCTTCGTGCGAGGTAAACCTGCTTCGATTCCTGTTGAACCGTGGTTGTATCGGACGGAGACCCGACAGACCAAGGGATTGTTCCGTTTGAAGTGCGTTGAGTTGATCGCAGTTGTACGGTGATCATTAGCGCACTTGAGCTGGAATAATTCAGGCGGTTCCGCCACAGCAGCTACGCAGTGCAAGACGGTCAGAACAGGAGTAACGCGGCGCGGGTTCGACGCGCAGCGCAAGATCGGCAGCGGTGGTAGGCCGACCTTGATGGCGTCACAGCAGATGGAGAGGGCGACGGAGTTGCAGGAGGCTACGCGGGTGTGCCGACCGTGTTTCTGCAGCACACACGCGTGAGCGGTGAAGGTCTAGTCCGTGAGCAAGAAAACCCTGAGGTTCGCGAAGGAGTTGGCATAGCGAACCAATGCGGCTCTATCGTCTCGTCCCAAAGGTCCACGATGTCCAACAGTTCCTACTCTCGTCAATCGCTGAACGAACCGCCATCACCACAAATCACCACGGAGATTACCTCTTCGGCTATTCTCTACCCACTACAATCCCCGGCAAGCTTCTTCGTCACCCACGGAATCTCGTCATCGTCGAGCTGATCTTATCGCCGATTCTATTCATTGCAGGAAATTCACTTTCCGCCCGTTCTCCTTCACAACCAAGGCTACCCCAAGGTTTGCCCTGATACACTGAATCTTCCTAATGCCGGCGACTCCTTTGCCGGAATATCATCGTTATCTTCCTGTTATCTGTTTTCCCCCGACCAGGGACTTAATTGCTTTAATTTAGAAAGTTCTAGGGTGTTCTTTGTAAAATTTCCAGAGCCTTCTTTATTTCAAATCAGTGAACTTCTACATTTCATAAAAATTCGTAAGAAGTTCATAAAAATGCAAAACCAATTTCGTTTAAATCCTTAGGTTAAAATCTACAAGTTTATGTTGTGATCTTGAGTTGAAGTCTTTAATTTGTGGTAGAGGTTAAATGTTAGAGAGTGAATGCTTTATTTGTACCTTGTGTTATATGCATGTGATATAGCTGAAAAGTAAATCATAGGCTGTATGTCTCTAGTAGAGATGTGTGATATCTAGTTAATCCTTTCACACGAGTGCTCATATCCATACCATCAAGATCTTTTCTTTGTTTTGATTGCCGTTTCCTTAAGGTCCTTTTCGTATAGGAATCCTTGTTAGTTCGTGTGTATCTGTTGCTTATCCAATACATCTCTGTAGCTATGCTTCAGTGACGGCTATCAGTTCAGCCGCTAAACATACGTTTCCCTTTAGTCTAGGATATTTCTGTGTAACAACTATCAGCCAATGCATTTCTTTTGATATACTTCTACCATCGGCTGACTAGCCAATCCAGTTGTTACCTTTCTAGTATCGGCTATTGCTGATACAATTCTTTTGTTCTGTCCTACATCGACTGCACGTAGTCGATGCTTCGGAGATGCACACACGATCTTAAGGTTCTCGATTCTAGTTGTTTTCCATATCGGTCAAATATGGCTGATCAATCCTTAGTTTTCCCATCCTTATCCACACACATCTATTAGCCGATTTATCAGCTATGAAATCGGCTATATATCTATCGGTCACATACCTACAACCACACTCCAATCGGCTGTACGTCACTCAATTATTGTGCTGACGTAATCGAGCCGATGCAACCACACCTAGTTACCTAGGATAACACTTAAGCACATCTCAGTTAAGACACAGCTGTTTTAGGGATCATCCCTCTGCTAAAGTCATCGATGTTTTCATCGATCGATTGGGAACCCAATGCACTTATCAAATGGCTACACAAGCTAAAGCACACAACCCTAGATCAGTAAGCTAGCATAGTAGACACGCCTCTGTTAGGCACGACCAAAGCACATCAATCGGCTAAACCCTTATTGTTCCAATCGGCTCTGTTGTAAACTTCAACAAGTAGCCAATTCTAATCAGTTGTCCAACTAAAGCCCTGTCTAAATTAGTTTCTGATCTTTTTGGTTGTTATGTGAGTAGTATGTTAAATGAGTGTTAGATTGCAACTTTATTGTGGAGTTTTATGTGCACACTTTGAATGTAGTATTGCATTGCATGTAGATACGACTGCTTCTGCAACGGTACCTATGTATTCCCACATGTCGAATCAAGTAACCAGAAGAACCAAATACATGTGGTGGTCAGTATGTCCACTTGCCGGGCCGATTGGTTACTAGGCTTACCGCTTACCATATTTCATGGTATGTGGTTAGTACTTTCAAATGCTTAGCCACCACTACCACACATTTCGACCTTAAAGCTTTTATCAAAACAGACAGGGTAATCTTTAGGTCATGATACAGCACATGATCCTGTCCATCATCCTTATAGTGGTTGCAGAACTGTAAACAAGCAACTCCTATATCGCGCGAGTGACAGGAAATCACCCGACTTTTACCGGTCCTAATTAGCAGAGCATCTAAGCGATGAGGACTCGGGTTCAATACATTGGTTCCTAAGATTCATGCATCTAGGGTTTCATTACAACTCCTAGACTTAATGCAAGATATAATATAAATAGACATAGATTGCAGTGTAAATAAAGTAGTGGGATATGTCCGGGGCTTGCCTTTACTAGTGGGACTGAAGTCAGAAATGTCAATATCTTCCGAACTTTGGTTCGGGGCTTCAGTTAATCCCTTGGTGACGTTCATTTGGTCTTCTGGAACATCCGCCGTAGACTTCTGGGAGATCACGTAGTTACCGTTTGCAGAAGTAGACGTATCTACATGCAATGCAACATTACAGTCAAGTGTGCACACAAAACTATTTTACTTCACAACAAAGTTGCAATTCAACACTCATTTAACATATTACTTACATAACAACCAAAAGGATCTGAAACTATACTTAGGTAGAGCTTTAGGTGGACAACTAATTAGAATCAGCTACTTGTTGAGGGTTACAACAGAGCTGATTGGAAACAACGAGGGTTTAGCTGATTGATGAGTGCATCGGGTTTCTAGACGATCGATGAAAGCATCGATTACTTCAGTAGAGAGGTGATTCCTAAAGCAGTTGTGTCTTAACTGAGATGTGCTTAAGTGTTATTCTAGGTAACTAGGTGTGGTTGCATCGGCTCGATTACGTCAGCACAAAATTGAGTGACGTACAGCCGATAGGAGTGTGGTTAAGGGTATGTGACCGATAGGTATATAGCCGATCTCTCAGTTGATAAATCGGTTGATAGAAGTGTGTGGATAAGGATGGGAAAACTAAGGATTGATCGGCCATAACCGATATGGACAACAACTAGAATCAGCTTAGATCAGCCGATAGCAAGAATCCTAAGATTGTGTGTGCATCTCCGATACATCGACTATGTGCAGCCGATGTAGGACAAAACAAAAGAATTATATCGGCAGTAGCCGATATTGAAAGGGTAACAACCGGATCAACTAACCAGCCGAAGGTTGAAGTATATCAAAGAAATGTATCGGCTGACAGCTGTTATACAGAAACATCATAGATTCAAGAGAAATGGATGTTTAGCGGCTGAACTGATAGCCGACGCTGAAGCATAGCTGCAGAGATGCATAAGCTAAGCAGCAGATACACATGAACTAACAAGGATCCTTATACGAAAAGGACGTTAAGGAAACGACAATCAAGACAAGGACAATGTCTTGAGGGCAGAGATACGAGCACTCGGGTGATAGGATTAACTAACTGTCACACATCTCTATTTAAAACATACATCCTATGATTACTTTTCAGCTATATCACATGCATATAACACAAGGTACAAATAAAGCATTCATTCTCTAACATTTAACCTAGATCACAAATTAAAGACTTTCAACTCAAAATCACAACATACAACTTGTAGATTTTGACCTAAGGATTCAAACAAAACTGATCTTGTATTTTTATGAACTTCTTACGAAAATCTATGAAATGTAGAAGTTCACTGAGTTGAAATAAAGAAAGCTCTGGAAATCTTACAGAAAACACCATAGAACTTTCTAAACCAAAGCAATTAAGTCCCTAGTCGGGGAAAACAGAGAACAGAAGGATAACGACGATATTCCGGCAAAGGGGTCGCCGGCATTAAGAAGATTCAGTAGGTTAGGGAAAACCTTGGGGTAGCCTTGGTTATGAAGGAGAACACGCGGAAAGTGAATTCCCGCGGTGAACAGGATTGGCGATGAGAAGAGCTCGATGAGAGGGTTCACGAGCTTTCTTGAGGTGTCAAGGTCTTGCTCGGACGATCGACGAGGGAAAGGAGTTGCTGGATGTCGTGGACCATGGAGTAAGACGATGGAGCTGAACGGGTTCGCTATACTGACTTTTCCGCGAACCCCAGGATTTTCCTGCTCACGAGCTGAGTCGGCCACCGGTAGAACACTCTCGCTCGCATCCGCGGATGTGCTAGTCCAAATCCGTTTGGATCTTCGCCTTCGCTTCGCCGCATTTCCTCCGGCTCGCCGTGCCATAACCATTCTTCCGCCTCCGCAAGGACCGAGGTCTGTCCGCATCAGGGCCGTGCCTTCCGTTGTCTTCTCCTCAACGGCTTCCGATGTCCTCCATACGCGGCCCTGCTGTTCCTGTGCGAATCCGCCCGCTACCGTCGCACAGCTCCTCCCGCACCGTGTGCGACCTTCCTGCACACCGTTGTCGTGCACATCGTTGCAACATCCGCCCGACGGCGTCCTGCACCCTTGACGCCTCGTCCAGCAGCAGAACCCTCGCGTTCTTCAGTATCGCACGCGCCAGCATTTCGTTGAACACCTTAGCTACGTCCTCGATACGGCCACTCTTGCACCACCCAGAGATCACCGTGGCGTAGTCAGGGTCGACGCCACCGCATTCCCGCATCTCGCATAGAAGCCCTGCTACGCACCGCCGGTCCTTGCACAGGAGCTCGGCGTCGCTCGCTCCGGCCTTGCCGCATTGCTCCCGCACGTGCCCGAACCGTGTGCGTTCTAGGCCGTGTCACATCTTGCTTACACCGTCCGCGTGCCGCAGCCGCAGCTCCACTCGTACGCGCGCGCCAGTACCGCGAGCCTCAAGCCTGCTCCAGCACTGCCATGCCAGTCCTCTTCTACTCGCGCGCCGCCACGCCGCGAGCTTCGCTTTAGCGCCGCCTGGCCTGCGTATTGCTCATGTATCTGCGCCATGCCTCCCGCGCGAGCCGCGTCCACACCCGCGCTTGCGGCCGCCTGCTGCTTGCTTCCGCGCGCTCTCCAGCGCCTGCCCGAGCCAAGCCGCCGCACACAACACTTGCTCACGCGCTCCAGCCCTCCGCCGGCGCTCCGCTCTTGGGCCCGCCCGAACCGCCGCTCCAGTGCCCGCACACTCCTGCTGCACGTCTGCACCGCCCACGTGTCCCGCACCTGCGCCTCCCGAGCCAGCGTGCCTGCGCCTGCCGCGCGCCAGCACCCTGCGTGCTGCCAGCCCCGCGCACGCCCGAGCCACGCCCGCCTGAGCCGCGCCAAGCCGCAGCCGGCCGCCGCGAGCCGGTCGAGCGCCTGCCGCCCGCGCACAGCGCTCGAGCCGTCCGAGCTGTGCGCTGGCCTCCGCGCCCGCGCTTCCTCCCCCGCTCGCGCTACCTCCTGGGCCGCGCTCGCACCCCGCCTGGGCCGGGCCCTGCGCACGCACTGCGCGCCTCCCCGCGACACGCCTGCTCGCCCGAACGCTCCTGGCTGTGCGGGATCCTGAGCGCCCGCGCCTGCCCTGCAGCCGCCCAGCAGAGCCGTGTGGAGGAGAAAGAGAGAGAGAGAGATGGATAAGAATGGAGGTCAAGAGGAAAATGCCAACGGTTGAAACAAAAGGAGGTGCCAGGGATAAGAAAACAGAGGAGAAGGGGAAAAGAGATTTCCCAAGGACTTATGCGCAATTTCAGAAAACTGCAGGGACTTGTTTGTAAAGTAAAATTTCCCGTTGATTTAAAACCCTAATGAAGAAATGCCCAAAACGAAAGTTGGAGAGTTTTTCAAACTCTACAACATTGCTTTAGGGCTCAAGTTCAAAAACTCAAAACTTATATCTTTACAAGTTAAATTTTGAACAAAAGTTGGATTTGAATCGCTTTTGTCTTAAAGAGTGAAACTTTATAAAATTCAGGACCTAAATGCAAGCATTTGTGACATGTCATGATGACGGGATAGACACGTCATAATGATTGGATAGACATGTCATGATGACTTGCACTTTTTACACTTTAGTCCTGAGTAATTTTGAAAGTTACTTTTGTAAATCAAATACTTGCACAAAAGGACTTATACTTTTACAAAATTACATAAACACCCTTATTTTCACCACTTTACCCAAAATTTTTACACACTTCAACACACACATTTCAAATGAAACTTTTGGATAAATATATATATATTTTTTACAAGGGACAAAATAAGAAAAACATGTTTGCAAAACCACCCTTCACTTATTTTGAAATTACCCCTTATCCAAATACATTTTGCAAAAACAACCCTAGGTTTTTCTGTAATTACAAAAATACCCTTTTTATTTGCACTTTAAATTTTCAAAAGCTTCACACAAACACACACAAGTTTTACGCTAACAAACACATACTTCACACTAACAAATAATGTGCCTAACTTTCAAGTACAGGAACTGTCACAACAGTTTCCAGTACCGGTTCCTGGAGGTTGACCAAGGAATCGACTATCATCGCTGGATGCTCTGGAGTTCCCAGGATCGGGTTTTCTTGGCGCGCCTGCTCTTCCCCGCTGGAAATGTCCACGATATCGGCCGGCAAACAAGGAAGGAGCAATTAAGCCAATGTATATCTGTACAGAAGACCAATTCTAAAGGTATAATTCGGACCTGGTTGACTTTGGAAGCTCCTTGATATGAAGAAGGTTGTCTAGCCTCCTTCCAGACTTTCCTGGTAGTCCTCTTCATCGCCTTGACCTGAGCTCGGGGGGCAGCAACATCGGGGGCTCGTTTTCGCTTGGAAGCCGATTTTGAGGAATCAAGCTGGATCCGCATTATGACCTTCGATAGGGGAGGCGCGTTCTTGCCAAAAAGGACTACAGGAGTAGTCGGTGAGAACTTGAAAGAGGAGCCATCATTGTTCTTGGGCTCCGGACCATCCTCTTGCTGCAGAGGAAATAAACAGAATTAGAAAAGAAGTCAAACAGAATCATGAAGAAGTAATAAACTGATGGCAATACCTCTTCCTCAGGAACTTCACACTCAGTGTAAATCTGCTGCAACATTGGCCCCAAAGCTTTCTGAAAGACGTAAGTTTTCCACATTGACCACCAATTCTCGAAGCCGATAGCCAAAAAAGTAAATCATATGTCAATAGGGATTGGGATGTGGAGATCATCAAACAAGGCTGTAGCATCTGGAGCTAGTGAGACTGTCAAATAGATCGGTTCTGCTCTTTGTCAGATGATGAAGGAAGAAGTGGGGAGGAACTTGCCCAAGTCCAAATTGCCGGGCTGCTACGACTGGCTGGTAAGATTCATAGCCTGGTTTGATGATTCTGTTGGAGGTGCTCATGCTGACAGCAAGGAAGCAAGGACGGATCATGATGGAGTACAAATGCCGAGTGCTTTCATCATCGGCAAAGTCATCCAATCTAAAGGCGCTTGGATTTTCAAAGATTTCAGAATCTGTGTAAGGAAGTTAGATTGGATTGTTCAAACCTTGGTAGAATACTTACTACCAAAAAGACTATACAAAGCTTGGCTGAAGCTGGTACATCTGATGCGTCTTCCACTCTGATCTGGGAAGGAATTATCGGCCAGAATAGGGAAGTTTGGTATGTGGTTCTGAAAATACAAGTGAGCCCATAACTGATTGAACCACCAGGGACCACCAGTTCTAAGTTTCTTTTGGGAGAGCAAGCTCGAAGACATCAGGTGAAGATATCTATAAACTTCCCCAAGAAATAGTTTGCCATGGCCAATAGTATTACCTCTGGCCAGTTCATATGCTAGAGAAAGGTAGTTTTTGGTTGGAGCAAGGGAAGGACCGCAAAATATGAAGTGTTCCAACCAGAGGTTCAGAAAGGCTGTATGTTCTTTCTCAGTTACAGGGCCTTTGGTTTTGATGTATTGGTTCAGGTAGGCATCCCAATTTGTGCATCTATTTTGAAGGACAACTTAAAGGGGACCTCAGGCAATCTATAAGCAGAGGGGCTGGGCAATGCAATGTCCAAACCAATAATCATCACCACATCCATGAGGGTTGGAGTCATCGGCCCATGGCCAAATAAAAAGCAGTTCAGGGCATCAGACCAAAAATAGCCGATGGTTTTTAGAAGGTTTTCATTCTTCTCGAGGGGGGACAATGATAGAGACAGAGCGTCAGATATTCCTATGGCTTCCATGTGGGCTGATAGGCTTTTGCTACTCTGTTGTGCCAAGATACCCAGCCCTCGGGAGGATTTGGCCAGGCACGCAGGCTGTCGGCTCAGGAATCTAAGTCTATATCTTGGCTTATGAATGGGATTCGATTGGCCTAACATGAAATCAAATCTGTTGGACGCTCATAAGAACGAGGCCCAAGACAAAAGGAATTGGGGAAAGAAGGATGCGACAAAAGAATGTCTGAAACATGCAGAATAGATAAGAGCCAAATAATAGGAAAGGATCATCTAATGCTTTAGGGGTTTGAATAATTACTTTGTTAATTAGTGAAAGGTTAGAGTTTTACCTTTAGACCAAGGATGCCCACATCGGCATTCGAGGGTTCCACCATCTGAAGCTCCAATGCCGATCAAAGGCTCGAGATTGGATCTAGGGTTTGCTTCGAGGTTATTGAGTTTGCGCTCTGAGGCTTTGATCTGGATTTTGCGATTGGATTTATGAGCGAGAGTTTTGGAACGCAACTTGGATTCAAGGAACCTGTGTAGATCTATTTTGGGAAAGTCCCAGATTTAAGCAGAAGACGGAATCGGTTCAAGGATCAACTTAGATCCGAATCGGCACTTTGAGGAAAGGAACTGATGCGTTGCCATCGGCTCCCGGTCAATCGGCTTCTCAACATTCGTTGACTAAATAAAGATTTCCTTCATAGGAAGGATCATTACAAAAGAGGAGCTGATTGCTCCTAAAGCCGATCTATCAGCTCAGTACATGGCAGTTGTTACTAATCCTACAAGCTACCACCAGTAGGTACCTAAGACTTTGCGGTGCTTGATCGGAGGGGTCGCGCTGCTGTCACTGTTGTCATCGCTGCCATCGTTGTCGCTGCCGTCATCTCTGCCACCGTCACTAATGTAGCCGGTGCCACCATTGGTGTCTTCGTCATCCTCCGACGACCCGCCGCGCAGGAAGCCTCCTGCTGCCGAGTCTTCCTCGGTTGATGTGTCGTCAATTTCTTCCTTTGAGGAGGAGAAGTTCCCTTCCCAGGACACATCATCATCGTCATCTTCATCCAGTTCCCCATCAAGGATAAGCTGGAGATCTTCGCTGTTAGTCAAGGATTCATCATCCTCTGACCAGGCCCGGAAATGTGACATTCAGGTAATTAGAAATATAGACACAAAGGAATAGGGGTATAATTGTAATTCTGTAAAATATAGGCCCTTTAGTGATAATTGGGTAAGAATGGGAGATAGCATCAAAACATAGGAAAAATGTGACACTAGGTGTCAAATTTATATCACCATAGGAAAGAAAGTGCAAAAGATAGGTTGAATTCTATGCAAAATGGGTCTTTGTATGAAAATTGGGACCTAGATGTGATTAAAACAAAAATCATGGGTCCTTTTATGCAAAATCATTGAAATATAAAAGTAACTTTCAAAGTTACTTAGGGCCAAAATGTAAGAATGCAAGTCATCATGACATCACATGAAAACTTGTAAACATACCCAAAATTACATCAAATCCATCTTGGTAAGGACAAAAGTAATTCAAATTCCACCTTTGCTCAAAATTTAACATGTAAAGTTACAACCTTTGGCTTTCTGAACTTGAACCCTAACTTTCATGTGGGTTTGAAAAACTTTCCAACTTTCATTTTGGGCATTTCCTCATTAGACTTCTACATTAGTGGAAAATTTTAGTTTACCGAGAGGTCCCTGAGATTTCTAAAATTTTCAAACAGGCCCCCCTGGACCCCCTCCCTCTCTTCTTCTTCCTCGGGCACGTGCTCTGCTCTGCCCTCCTGCTGCCGGGGCAATGCTTCGCCCCTGGCCGCCGCCCTACCGCCGCTGCCGCTCCACCTCTTGCTGGATCGACCTCCACGCGTCGTCCTCTCCCTTCCCTGGCCCTGTTCCCCTCCCCTGCTGCCCTCCTTCGCTCGCGCCACGCATTCCCGAGCAACCACCGGCCGCCACACCCTCGCCATCGTTGCCAGCTCCTGCTAGCACCCGTAGCACCATTCCTGGTCTTAAAACACGCCCCACGACTACTCCGTGATCTTGTTTACTCTTTGCCGCACTTCCTTTCCACCACATTTTCCTTTCCCCGAGCTCACTTCCTCACCGGACCTCCGCCGCCCCCACTGCCCACCGTCGTCAGCCACCCTTGCTCCCTCTGAACCACAATCCAGCATTGCTAGAGCACCGCAGTGACCCACTGGTGCTCTCCAGCCCATTCAATTTCATCCTCCCGCACCCAAGCCTCGTCTTCCACAGCTCCGGCCAGCACGAGCTCCGCCGCCGCCTTCTGCTCACCGTGGACAGGCCGCCTCAGCTAACCCTGCACCACGACAACCCCCCAGCCGTTCCCTTGTGACCCCGTGAAGCTCTGTGACCCCTCAATTGATCCCCTAGTTGTGGCAGAACCAACCTGAATTATACCGGTTCAAGTACGTGAGTCCATTCCAGAGGGCTCCAACGTGCTTCAAACGGTATAATCCCTTGGCCTGTCGGGTAACGTCCCGATAAACCACCGAATACAGGATCAATAAGGTTACCTCACACGAAGGTGAGTCCAGAGATACAGTCACCATCATATTTTACATCATAGAGAATTACGTTACAAGAGTTTCTAACAGTAATACAAAGTTTCAAATTTAGAGGAAACATTACAAACTGTTAAAGTTATGGTTTTTAGCAGCGGAAAACATACTCGACGATTCACAACATGCCGTCAAGACGGATGTCATGCTAAGCCCAGGCACGACATCACTCGGTGTCATCAGTGTTGGCTGGGGACGGATCCCATTCCACGGACCAATCATCTGGAAGAGCACAGGGCCAAAACAGGGAAAGAGTAGGGTCTTCAAAGGCTTTACCTGAAAAACATATAACTAGCAAGACTGAGTATACTAATACTCAGCAAGGCTTACCCGGGATTGGGTATACTTTAGCCCATAACTAGACTCATGAAGGCATTATAAAAGCTCTGGGTTTATTTTCTGCTGAAAAGCAACAAAGAGTATAACCTACTTTCATGTTTTAACTTTCAGATTCTAGCTTGATTAGCCATTCTAGATAAGCACCTATACTAAACAAGCAAGATAGAGATTATCATCCATCAAGATTATTCCATCAATAATTACACTTTTTACACGATGTGGCAGAAGGGATAAGCAGTCTCATTCATCATGAGAGGCGGACGATTCCTGAATCGAGATTCAACCTTGCAAGGTAAACCTAACACACACGCTTGGAATACCAACAGGGCGTTCCGAAGCAACCGTTTGCCTTTCATTCCGGGTCGTCGAATAGGCCACCACAAGCGACTTGCAGGACCGTACGCACACCAATTATGCAGGACATACGTCTGTAGCGCGACTACAAAACCTGTATTCCTGTCTGCCACGCAGAACGTACTCCCACAGGTCGGTGCGTGAGAAAAACCAAATTAATCGAGTGGTGGAAGGTATGTCCACTTGCCGGGCCGATCGGTTACTAGGCTTACCGCTTTACCATATTTCGCGGTATATGGCTAGTACTGTTCAAACGCTTAGCCACCACTACCACACATATCGACCTTATCAGCTTTTATCAAAATAGACAGGGTAAAACCTCAGGTCATGATACAGCACATGACCCTGTCCGTCATCCTTATAGTGGTTGCAGAATTGTAAACAAGCAACTCCTATATCGCGCGAGTGACAGGAAATCACCCGACTTTTACCGGTCCTATTTAGCAGAGCATCTAAACGATGAGGACTCGGGTTCAATACATTGGTTCCTAAGATTCATGCATCTAGGGTTTCATTACAACTCCTAGACTTAATGCAAGATATAAATATAAATAGATATAGATTGCAGCGTAAATAAAGTAGTGGGATATGTCCGGGGCTTGCCTTTACTGGTGGGGCAGAAGTCAGAAATATCAATATCTTTTGAACTTTGGTTCGGGGCTTCAATTAATTCCTTGGTGACGTTCATTTGGTCTTGAGGAACATCCTCCGTAGACTCCGGGGAGATCTCGTAGGTACCGTTGCTGAAGTAATCGTATCTACATGCAATGCGACATTACATTCAAAGCGTGCACATAAAACTATCTTACTTCACAATAAAGTTGCAATCCAACACTCATTTCACATATTACTCATATAACAATCAAGAAGATCTGATCTAAACTTAGACAGAGCTTTAGGAGGACAACTAATTAAGATCGGCTATTTGTTGAAGACTCCAGCAGAGTCGTTTGGAACAGCAGGGGTTTAGCCGATTGATGAGTACATCGGGTTCCTAGATGATCGATGAAAGCATCGATTACTTCAGCAGAGGGGTGATTCCTAAAGCAGTTGTGTCTTAACTGAGATGTGCTTAAGTGTTATTCTAAGTAACTAAATGTGGTTGTATCGACTCGATTACGTCACCACAACTATTGAGTGGCGTACAGCCAATTGGAGTGTGGTTAAGGGTATGTGACCGATAGATATACAGCCAATCTCTCAATCGATAAATCGGCTGATAGAAGTGTGTGGGCAAGGATGGGGAAAACTAAGAATTGATTGGCTATATTTGACCGATATGGGAAAACAACTAGAATCAGCTTGGATCGGCCGATAGCAAGAGTCCTAAGATTGTGTGTGCATCTCGATACATCGACTATGTGTAGCCGATGTAGGACAGAACAAAAGAGTTATATCGGCGGTAGCCGATATTAGAAAGATAACAACCGTATCAGCTAACCAACCGATGGTAGAAACATATCAAAAGAAATGCATCGGTTGACAGTTGTTACACAGAACATCATAGACTCAAAGGAAATGGATGCTTAGCGGCTGAACCAAAAGCTGATGCTGAAACGCAGCTGCAGAGATGTATAAGCTAAGCAACAGATGCACATGAACTAACAAGGATCTTTATACGAAGAGAATCTTAAGGAAACGGCAATCAAGACAAGGATAACGTCTTGACGGCAAGGATATGAGCACTTCGTGGGAAAGGATTAACTAGATATCGCACCTTTCTGCCTAAGACATATATCCTATGATTACCCCTTTAGCTACAACACATGCATACAACTCAAGGTACAAATAAAGCATTCATTTCTTAGTATTCAACCTAGATCACAATTCAAAGACTTTCACTCAAGATCATAACATAAAACTTGTAGATTTCAACCTAGGGTTTCAAACAAAACTGATTTTGTATTTTTATGAACTCCTTACGAAAATCTATAAAATGTAGAAGTTCATTGATTTGAAATAAAGAAAGTTCTGGAAATTTTACAGAAAACACCCTAGAACTTTCTAAATCAAAGCAATTAAGTCCCTGGTCGGGGAAAACAGAGAACAGGAAGATAACAACGATATTCCGGCAAAGGGATCGCCGGTATTAGAAAGATTCGGCGGATCAGGGCAAACCTTGGGGTAGCCTTGGTTATGAAGGAGAACACGCGGAAAGTAAATTCCCGCGGTGAACAAGATTGGCGATGAGAAGAGCTCGATGAGAGGGTTCACGAGCTTTCTTGAGGTGTTGTGGTTTTGCTCAGACGATCGACGAGAAATAGGAGTTGTTGGGTGTGGTGGACTCCTGGGACGAGACGACACTGCGAACCTCCAGGGTCCAACTGCTCACGAGCTAAACCTTCTTTTGCCTACGCACGTGTGCCACTGAAACACGGCCGGCACACCCGCGTAGCTCCCTGCAGGACTGCCGTGTTTGGTTGCATCAAGGCTCCTCCGAGCTCGTCACGCCTGACTACCGCCTTCGCTCCACAACTTCTCCTTCCGACTTGCCGCGCCATAAGCGCTTCTCCGCCTCCGCGAGGATCGAGGGAGCTCGCCGTGCGTGGGTCCTCTGAGCTCATCGCATCCGGTCGCCACCTCCACACATCATCGCTTTGCACGTCGTCGCCCTGCATGGTTATTCTTCTTCCTCCTATTGCTGGGCCTGCACTCGCCTCGGCCTTGCCGCGTCGCAGGTCCCTCCGCAACCGTCCTTGCCAAGGTACTGCCGTGCGCGACCCCGTTGCCCTTCGTGCGAGTCGGTCCTGAGCCGCCACGCCTCACCTCCATCCGCGCACGCCAGAACCGCGTGCGTCCTTGGCCCGCATCGCGCTGCTGTTCACGCGTCTGAATTCGCCCTGCGCGCTACTGCTCGTTCCGGGCCGTTCGCCTCCGCTCGGGTCCTGCTCTTGCGCTCACACGCCTACGCCGCCTGCATCTGCGCCGTACTTGCTCCAATGCCTGTTCCTGCCCAGCTCTCGCACTCACCCCGCGCCAGTGCCCGCACACGCCTGTTTCCGCGTCGTGCGCGCTCACTCCGAGCCGCAAACGCATGCTTGCACTGGCCCAGTGCTACTCCTCCACCTCCACGCTCCGCGCTGCGCGCCACCAGCACTTGCGTCGCGCCCAAGCCGAGCCGCCGCACCCAACGCCGGCCTGCCGCCCACCAACTGCCGCCCACGCCTCCTCCCGCGCAGTATCCGCTCCAGTGCCGCCTGGATCCCGAGCGCCCGCTCGCTCCTGCCCCAGCGCTTGTGCCAGCGCCGCCACTGCTCCTGCGCCTGTGCTGAGCCACCCCGCGCCGAGCCGCCTGGAGCCCGCTCGCGCTCCTGGGCCTGCGCGCAGATGGCTCGCCTGCGCGCCTGCCGTGCGCCCACGCCGCACGCTCCCTCTCCCGCTTGCGCCGCCGCCTGGAGCCGGCCGAGCCGCGCGCTCCACCCGAGCCCGGTGCCGCTCGTGAGGCCGCCGCTCTAGTGCTCGCTAGCGCCGCGAGCCACTGCGCCGCGCTGCGCCGAGCCGCCTCCGCGAGCTGCCGGCCTCCGCGCGCGCTCGCCCGCGCTCGCCCGGGCCCGCTCCGCGCCCGCGCAAGCCGCAGCTCCCGCGCTGCTTACGCGCGCGCTGAGCCGCGCGCGGCCGCGCCCGCCGCCTCGGGCTCGCCTGCGTGGGGCCGCTGCCGCTCTGACGCCTGCTGCCGCGTGGATCTCGAGCCGGGCAAAGGAAGGAAGCAAAGAGGAAATAGGCGCCGGCCAAGGCAAGGAGAGAGAAGCGCCAGGAAAAAGATAGAACAGAGAGAGAAGAAGAACAGGGGAGAAAGGGAAATAGGATTTCCCAAGGACCTTTACATAATTTAGAAAAATTGCAGGGACCTTTTTGTAAAACAAAAATTTCTCATCAATCTAAAACTCTAATGAAGAAATGCCCAAAACGAAAGTTGGAGAGTTTTTCAAACTCTACAACATTGCTTTAGGGCCCAAGTTCAAAAACTCAAAACTTGTATCTTTACACATTAAACTTTGAACAAAAGTTGAATTTGAATTGCTTTTGTCCTAAAGAATGCAACTTTATAAAATTCAGGACCTAAATGCAAGCATTTATGACACGTCATGTGACGGGATAGACTCGTCATAATGGTTGGATAGACATGTCATAATGACTTGCACCTTTTACACTTTAGCCCTAAGTAAATTTGAGAGTTACTTTTGTAAATCAAACATTTGCATAAAAGGACTTGTACTTTTATAAAATTATATAAATACCCTTATTTTTACCATTTTACCCAAAATTTTTACACAATTTAACACATGCATTTCTAATGCAACTTTTTACTTGCACTTTAAATTTTCAAAAGCTTCACACAAACACACACAAGCTTTACACTTAACAAACACATATTTCACACTAACAAAATATAGGTCTAGCATTACAAGTACACTAACTATCACACTAGTGCACCACACCGGCTCCCCGACGTGTGCCGGCGATCTCCACCCGCCGCCGCTTTCTGCCCGCCGTGGAGCACACCTCTTCGACCCTCCTCGACCCCAATTGCCTCTACCCCGAGCTTCTCCACATCGCCCTGAAGCTCCTCGACTACTTCCTCGCCACCCCCGACCACCGGAGCACCGCGCCCTCCGTTCATCTCCGCCGCCGGCCGCACTGCCGTCATCGTGCCGCTGCAGCAAGCCACCCCGACCCGATCCCCACCGCCCCCAGGTGCGCGAGAACTCAGTGATGCTTTCCCACCCCTCCACCCTAGCCGCTGGCGATCGCCGTCGCCGGAACAGGCCGGTCAAATCCCTGCCTCCCCCTCTGACCCCGGCTAAGGACCACAGGTTGGAAGACTCGAAAGCCCAGGGGGCTATCTGCAAAGCCTGTGACTCATAGGAATAGTGCCCTAAGGACCTCCTTGTGTTATTTGTGCTGTCAACTGTAAAATTCCATATCAATTCAAGAAAAAAATCATAAAAATGCAAACTAAAATTTGTTGGGTTCCTTATTCTAAGGTCTACAATTTTCCTTATGGATTGATTTTCAGTTTCTAAGTAGTTTGTGCTCTAATTTAAATGCTAAGTTTAAGTAGTTGTAGGCTAAGAAAATGTATAATAATTAGCAGAAAAATGGTAAAAATGTAAACTCAAATGTGTTAGTTTTGCTTTAACATGTAGGACTTACAAAAAATATTTAACCTATTGCTTATATAATACTTTTGTAATGTTTAGGTTTAAACTTAAATAAAGCTTAAATGATTTAATGCATTTAATGTGGTTAGTTCTAAATGCTCAAAAATCATGATATTATTTTGAAATGTTGGATTTGAGTGGTGTAATCCATACACAAAAAGCTAGGATAAAGTCTTACATGTGCATATAGATCTAAATACTACCTACATAACCTAGCTTTATTATTAATTATCCTTATAAACACAATTTCTATAGAAATAAAATCCTAATAAATTGACAATAATTTGATTATAACTTAAGCTATAATTTTGAAATGTTCGGAAAACTTTGATACTCCTGCCCCCAACCCCACTCAAGATGGCAAGCCCCGGACATAACCCCTACTTTATTTACACTGCAATCTATATTATTTCTACCTAACTATGCATTACGTTCTTAGGAGTTGTATGAAAAACCCTAGTTACATTTTCCTAGGAACCAGTGTATTGAATACTAGCACTTGACTCCGAATAGCCGCTCTGCTAATAAGACCGGTAAAAGTCGGGTGATTTCCTGTCACTCGCGCGATATAGGAATTGCAATGTTTACATTCCTGTAATCACGATAAGGATGACGGACGGGACTTATGTGAGGTATCATGGTTGAGATGATGCCCCGTCTGTGTTGGTGAATTTGATAAGATCGCAGTGTGTGGTAGCGGTGGTTAAGCGTTTGAAAGTACTAGCCACATGCCGCGAAATATTGTAAGCGATAGGCCTAATAACCAATCGGCCCGAGGAGTGGACATACCTCCCACCACTCGTATTTGATTTTTCCTGTTACTTGATTTGAGTATGGCCGTGTAGTCGCTCTACAGGCATACGTCCTGCACATTGGATGTGCGTATGGTCCTGCAGTCGCTTGTGGTGGCTCTGATCCACGTGTCAGAATGAATGGCAAACGGTTGCTTCGGAACGATCTCTAAAAGTTCCAAGCGTGTGAGTTAGGTTTACCCTTGCAAGGCTGAAATTCGATTCAGGAATCGTCCGTTTCTTGCAGAAATTGAGACTGCTTGATCCCCTTGCCACATAGAGTAACAAGAGTAACTTTATGATTATCAAAGATGATGTTTGGCTAAAGACTCTACCATGCTTGAATAGCTATAGGTGCTTATCTAGAATGAATAATCACATAGAACTTGAAAGCTAAAAGTTGAAATTAAGGATCTACTCTTTGTTGCTTTTCAGCTGAAAACTTTACCCAAAACCCGAAAAGCCGTCATAAGTCTAGTTATATGGCTAAGTATACCATGAACGGGTAAGCCTTTCTGAGTATTAGAGGTGGCTATAGTCATAAGCCATGGCCTTACCCGCTGCCCGATGGTTGGTCCGTGGAGTGGGACCCGTCCCCGGCCAACACAGATCCCTCCGAATGATATCATGCCAGGGCTAGCATGATATCTGAACTAGCGACATGTACAGTGCCCGTGTTAAAACTCCGCTGCCATGACTTGAAACTTAAAACTGTTTTGTAATAATTTTCATCAGTTGGGAACTAATGTTACTTTTAAACACTCATGTAATATATCTGCCTGTGCTGTAAAATGTGATAGCAATTGTATCTCTGGACTCGCCTTCGTGCGAGGTACCTTGTTTGATCCTGCATTCGGTGGTTTATCAGGACGTTACCCGACAGGCCAAGGGATTATAGCGTTTGAAGCACGTTGGAGCCCTCAAGAGTGGACTCGCGTACTTGAGTCGGTGTAATTCAGGTTGGTTCTGCCACAGCTGGTATCAGAGCTAACAAGTGTACACTGGAGATATGGAATGCCTTAAAAATACTTTTAGTATAAAATTTGATTAACCAAGTATTTTGCAAAACTACGTTGGATACGTTAAGGCTTGTGCTTAGTACGTAAAGCCCTAGGGTGACCTTTAAGGGAATTAGAGGTGGCTATAGTATATATATAACTCTAACTCGTAGCATTACTTTTCTGTCAAAACTTAAATTTATGCATAACCCAACTTTACATTCTGTAACGACATCTTCGATAATGAGGTAAGAAGGTAGGGATCCTCAGCTAACTAGGGAGTTAGCCTTCCCGTCGGTGATGCGAACCGAACGCATCAACTTAGGTTGGTTATATTGGGAGTAAATGGTTCGGCGCAGGGTATGGCGATCGCTATTCATACCCCCGCATTTTGCTGTATCCCCGTGAATACGTTGTTTCGATAATGTATGTTAACGTTGTCTGTACGGTGGTAATAGTACAGATACTGTTTCTATAGAAAACAGTAATGATTGCGGACGCTTTCATGACATGCTGGCATGAAAGGTTCATTGGATATATATTGTGGTTTTCTGCAGGTACACTAACCACGATCATGAAATTAGGACGGATAGGACTTATCGACTAGTTATTAGTGAGAGACGTATGAATTATGCCACCGAAACTAACCACGTAAGTCCGAAGATATTCGGCAATTGTTTTGGTTGTGATGTTGAAAAGTACGTGCATGCATAATACATTAATCAACAAAATGAGTGCTTAAATTTGTTGATTTTCTAAGGATAGGTAACATGTTGGTTATTCTTAGTATGGGTCCAATACAATCTTTTAGTTGAGTACCTTAAGTATCCATCTGATTTCCAGCCTTTGCTGTTATCAGAATCGATTGTCTCATTCTATTTACCTTGTGAGTCCTCAGCAGGGTAAATATATCTTACCATTTGCATTCTTGTCGCAGATGGCCGCTCCTTTGAACATCTCTTGGGATCATGCAGGGCATCTTCACACTAACGCCTTGCATTAGGAAGGTTTTCCTCGTCTTCTATGGGAATCCTTAAGTCTGTTCCATTACACAGAGCCTCCCCAATACGACAGAGTGGAGTATAGAGAAGAAGGTGTTCCTCGATGCCGAGTTAGGATTACAATTCCTCAACATCCTTTCCGCTCCCAGTGGCATCCCATAGAAGTTGATGTGGTGGGGTATCGTCTTGTTGATACTATCAAGACTGCTGCTCTGGAGGCTATCAATATCTTCTGCAACCAGCATCCAATGGAGGTTGCCGGGTATCCTATTGGTCTGTTCCCTGCTATAGACTCCAGTGATCTGGAATGGAACTTTCGGATAGACCATATTGGTCACTTGTTGGGAGATCTGGCTGAAGAAACGGTCCGCAGTATCACCAGGTTCATGAATGTTCAGCACCATTATCAGATTTTGCTGCTTCGTAGCTTGGGTCAATTGACTGGTGTGGCTCAAGGTCACTATCGAAATGCTGACCGTCAAGTCACTCAGATAGTGGAACTTCAAGCCTTGGTAACTCAGAAGGATGAAATCATCGCAGCACGAGATGAAACCATCCTTCATCGAGAAGATCAGATCAATGAGAGTGATGCTATCACCACTCAGCGCAATACCATCATTGAGTTCCTCCAGGAACAAATTCATGATCTGATCCTTGAGGCTGACGATGCCCAAGCTCACAATGAAGAACTGCAGCAGCATCCGGTACCTCTCGCTACACCCCCAGTACCTGAAGGTGGAGAAGAAGATCCGGAAGAAATTGAGGGAGTCTCAGATCTTGACTCCGAGCATGGAGATCTGGAGCCCCATCCTCAGCCAGATTACTCTTCTTCTGGCAGTCAGTCTTCTATAGGCAATTTCGACGATTTCTAGTTGTCAAATCGTCGACTCTCTAGTTGTAACTCGTGTAAGGTGTAATGACTTAGGTAGTAAGTAGCTTACTTAGACCTTGTGCCATTTGTTGTGATATAGATGGCCTGTGTATGGATCCTTTGGATGTGCGATGTGGTGGACAATCAGAATATGTGCTGTAATATAAGCCTTGTGTTTTATCATCTTGTCCAATATCTTTATTTTCTGAAATGAGATGATTGAATGGAGTATATGCATTGCTTATCTGAGTGGTGAATCTTCTGAAATTGGGAGTAAGGCTATGTGGTTAATAATGGATATCTCCTTTCTTTCAGATGGTTGGAGCCATGCGCGGAATCCCAGAAGGCTTCCGGGCAGATCAGGCCAGCGGTTCTCAACAACCGCCACCGCCACCTCCAAATCTAGCTGAGGTTATGGCTCGGCAGACTGAACTTCTCAATCTGCTGGTACAAGCACAGCAGAACCAACAGCGCCAGCAATCAAGAGGAGGTCGTGATGAACCTCAGGTGGCAAACTACCAAGATTTCTTCAGTACCCAGCCCCCGCTATTCAGCAAAGTGGAGGAGCCCCTTGATGCCGATACTTGGCTTCGCACCATTGAATCCAAGTTTGCTCTTCTTACGATTCCATGTGCGGACTCTAGCAAGGCTCACTTCGCTGCCCAGCAACTACGCGGAGCTGCCCATATCTGGTGGGATAAATATTGTGCCATGCAAGCTGATGATCATGTTATCTCCAGGGAAGAATTCCGGAATGCTTTTCGAGCACACCATATACCCGAAGGACTAATGGAGTGCAAACTGAATGAGTTCTTGGCACTTACCCAAGGCACCCGCACCGTACTACAATATGCACAGGCTTTTAATCACCTGTGTCAGTACGCGGGCTATCACGCGGATAGTGACACCAAGAAGTAGGACCGTTTCCGTCGGGGCTTGAGCACTAAGCTCAAAGAACGTTTGAACCTTATAAAGGCAAATACCTTCAGCGAGCTAGTTAACATGGCCCTGACCTAGGAGGATTGCATCACGGCACACCGTGCCGAAAAGAAGCGAAGGATTTCCACTGGACCCGCGGGCGTTCAACCCTCGTGATATCGATTCGTTCAGAATGCACCGCCTAGAGCGCCATAGCGGAATGCTCCGTTTGGCAGACTGGTTTTTAGGCCGCCTCAACAACAAGGAGGGTATAGACCTCCCGCACCTCCGCAACAACCACAATAATCTAGCCCACGGCCAAATGTTCAACAAGTCCAACAGAGAAGCAGCACTTATCGCTGTTTCAATTGCGGGAGTGTGGATCACTTCATCAGAGATTGTCCACGGTCCAGGAAACCTAATCAAGGGTAGAATTCCAATCAAGGTAATCAGAACAAGGGCAAGAGGCCGATGATACAAATCCGGCAAGGGCGAGTTAACTTCACCACCCTTGCAGAACTTCCGGATGGAGCTCCCGTCATGTCGGGTACATTCTCTATTTATCACAAACCAGTTGTTACATTATTCGATTCAAGAGCAACTCATAGTTTTATTAGTAACAACTGTGGTACCCAAATAGGACTTGATCTCTGTCCTACCCAGGGGTCGTATACGATTTCTACCTCCGGAGGAAAGATCACTTCCAACCAAATGGTTAGAAGTGTGCCAATTCAGTTAGGTAGCAAAGTAATCAAAACTGATTTGGTACTGCTAAACTTAGAGGGTATTGATTTCATACTTGGGACCAATTGGATGATAGAACATAGAGTATTGTTAGATATCTCTTCCCGAATTATTGAGATTGATTCACCATATCAAGGAGCCACCCCTCTCTATCTGCCTCAGCAAGAGTTTCTTCACTCTTATGCCTATGCTATCACAGACATCGAAGTAAAAGATATTCCTGTAGTCTGTGAGTACCCCGATGTCTTTCCAGATGACTTGCCTGGGATGCCACCAGATAGAGACATCGAGTTTATTATCGAACTTCAACCTGGCACCGCTCCTATTTCAAAGAGGCCGTATCGTATGCCTCCAAATGAATTGGCCGAACTAAAAATCCAACTCCAAGATCTTCTTGACAAAGGTTTCATACACCCAAGTGCTTCACCTTGGAGTTGTCTTGCTCCCTTTGTAAAGAAGAAGGACAATATCCTAAGGTTATGTGTCGATTATCGTCCACTCAATGCGGTCACTATCAAAAATAAGTACCCTCTTCCCCGCATTGATATCTTATTTGATCAACTAGCTGGAGCTATGGTCTTTTCCAAGATTGACTTACGCTCTGGTTATCATCAGATCAAAATCAAGCCTTGTGACATTCCAAAAACAGCTTTCTCGACCAGATATGGACTATATGAATATCTGGTTATGTCATTTGGGCTTACTAACGCGCCGGCATATTTCATGTATCTCATGAATTCAGTCTTTATGCCGGAACTCGACAAATTCATCGTGGTCTTCATCGACGATATGCTAATATATTCCAAGACTAAAGAAGACCATGCTAATCATATACGTGTCGTTCTTCAACGACTACGTGATCATCACCTTTACGCCAAATTCTCAAAATGTGAATTCTGGCTGGATAGTGTGAAATTTTTAGGACATACTATTTGCAGTGAAGTCATATCGGTTGATCCAACCAAAGTCCAGGAGGTTATGGATTGGAAGCCTCCGACTATCAAATCCGGAGTTTCCTTGAATTGGCGGGATATTATCGCCGATTCATTCCAGACTTCTCCAAGATAGCTAAACCCATGACTGAGCTACTTAAGAAAGAGGTTAAATTTCATTGGGACGACAAGTGTGATGAAGCGTTCCACACCTTGAGAAAACTTCTAACAACTGCTCCAGTGCTAGCTCAGCCAGATAATACCCAGCCTTTTGATGTCTATTGCGATGCCTCTGGAACTGGCCTTGGTTGTGTTCTTATGCAAAACAACCGGGTCATTGCCTATGCATCCCGAGCACTCAAAAATCACGAGCAAAACTACCCAACACATGATCTTGAATTGGCAGCAGTTATTCATGCTCTTAAGATCTAGAGACATCATCTTATGGGCGCCAAGTGTAATATTTACACTGACCATAAGAGCCTCAAATATATCTTCACGCAAGCTGACCTGAATATGAGGCAAAGGCGTTGGTTAGAACTGATCAAAGACTACGATCTTGAGGTACACTACCATCCTAGCAAGGCCAATATGGTTGCGGATGCACTTAGCCGCAAGGCACATTGTCATTGCTTATCTATAGAAACTTTTAATGACACTCTCTGCAATCAGATGAGAAAACTCAATCTAGAGATCATCCCTCAAGGTAGTCTAAATCTATTATCTATCGAATCTACTCTTCAAGATAGAATCATCATGTCACAATTACATGATGAAGGTAGCAAAATTATCAAGTTAAAACTATCTCAGGGAGAAGCCAAATATAAGTGTTTCCATACAGATCATCAAGGAGTTCTATGGTTCAACAACCGTATTATTGTACCTAAAGATCATCAACTTCGTAAACAAATCCTTGATGAAGCACATCTATCTAAATTCTCTATTCATCCTAGTAGTACCAAAATGTACCAAGTTCTTCGACAAAATTTTTGGTGGACCAGAATGAAAAGAGAAATTGCCAAATATATATCCGAGTGTGATACGTGCCAGAGAGTCAAAGCCAGTCATCTAAGAGCCTCTGGTACACTCCAACCACTACCCATTCCATCATGGAAGTGGGAAGATATTAGTATGGATTTCATTGTCGGTCTTCCCAACACATCCCAAAAATATGATTCCATATGGGTGATCATTGATAGACTTACTAAAACTTCTCATTTTCTTCCTATGCATACCACTTATTCTGCTAAGAAGTATGCCGAAGTCTATCTTGATCAAATTATTCGGTTGCATGGTGTCACTAAGACCATCATTTCTGATTGAGGGGCCCAATTTATTGCACGCTTCTAGGAACAACTGCAGTATGCTCTTGGAACCAAACTAATTTGAAGTTCTGCATATCATCCCCAGACTGATGGACAGACTGAGCGCGTCAACCAAATTCTTGAAGACATGCTTCGAGCTTGTATTATTCACTATGGTGCAAGCTGGACAAGTGTCTTGCCTTGGCCAAATTCTCTTACAACAATAGCTATCAATCCAGTCTTCAGATGGCTCCCTTTGAAGTGTTATACGGTCGAAGATATCGAACTCCTTTGAGTTGGTCTGAGACCGGCGAACGCAAAATCTTTGGACCAGACTTAGTTGTCGAAGCTGAAGATAAGGTCAAGGTTATTCAAGCCAAACTTAAGACAGCCCAGTCTAGACAGAAGAGTTATGCAGACCAAAGAAGAAAACCTCTGCAGTTCCAAGTAGGAGATTTTGTCTATCTCCGAGTATCTCCTACCAAAGGTGTTCAGCGTTTCGGCATAAAAGGGAAGTTAGCACCCCGATATATCAGACCCTTCGAGATCCTTAAAGTCTGTGGCCCAGTGGCTTACAGAATATGCCTTCCATCTCAATTGGCTGCCATTCACGATGTCTTCCATATCTCTCAACTTAAGAAGTGTATCAAGGCACCTACAGAGATCGTTGAAACCCATGCCATTAAGATTGAACCTGATCTAACTTACACCGAACAACCTATCCAAATCCTGGATACCAAAGAAAGAGTCACTAGAAGAAAAAAGATTAAGATATATAAAATCTTATGGGATCATCACACCGAAGAAGAAGCAACTTGGGAAACAGAATCCTATCTTCAACGAAACTTCCCAACCTTCCTTCCAACCAATTCCCAAATCTAATTGTCCAATTCTATTCTGCTTTAGAATCTCAGGATGAGATTCTTTTTAGGGGGAAAGGCTGTGACAGTCAGGTAATTAGAAATATAGACACTAGATTTTAGTGTAAAAAGTGTATGCTTGCTATGGTGTATGTGTGTAGTACAAAGGAATAGGGGTATAATTGTAATTCTGTAAAATATAGGCCCTTTAGTGATAATTGGGTAAGAATGGGAGATAGCATCAAAACATAGGAAAAATGTGACACTAGGTGTCAAATTTATATCACCATAGGAAAGAAAGTGCAAAAGATAGGTTGAATTCTATGCAAAATGGGTCTTTGTATGAAAATAGGGACCTAGATGTGATTAAAACAAAAATCATGGGTCCTTTTATGCAAAATCGTTGAAATATAAAAGTAACTTTCAAAGTTACTTAGGGCCAAAATGTAAGAATGCAAGTCATCATGACGTCACATGCAAACTTGTAAACATACCCAAAATTACATCAAATCCATCTTGGTATGGACAAAAGTAATTCAAATTCCACCTTTGCTCAAAATTTAACATGTAAAGTTACAAGCTTTGGCTTTTTGAACTTGAACCCTAACTCAAAGTTCTAGGGTTTGAAAAACTTTCCATCTTTTATTTTGGGCATTTCCTCATTAGACTTCTACATCAGTGGGAAATTTTAGTTTACCGAGAGGTCCTTGAGATTTCTGAAATTTTCAAACAGGCCCCCCGGACCCCCTCCCTCTCTTCTTCTTCATCGGGCACGTGCTCTCCTCTGCCCTCCTGCCGTCGGCGCAGTGCTTTGCCCCTGGCCGCCGCTCTGCCGCCGCCGCCTCTCCACCTCCTGCTGGATCGACCTCCAAGCGTCGTCCTCTCTCTTCCCCGGCCCTGTTCCCCTCCCCTGCTGCCCTCCTTCGCTCGCGCCACGTATTCCCGAGCCACCGCCGGCCGCCACGCCCTCGCCGTTGTTGCCAGCTCCTGCTAGCACCCGTAGCACTGTTCTTGGTCTTAAAACACGCCCAACGACTACTCCGTGATCTTGTTTACTCGTCGCCGCACTTCCTTTCCACCGCATTTTCCTTTCCCCGAGCTCACTTTCTCACCGGATCTCCGCCGCCCCACTGCCCACCGTCGTCAGCCACCCTCGCTCCCTCTGAACCCCAATCCAGCACTGCTAGAGCACCGCAGTGACCCACTGGTGCTCTCCAGCCCGTTCAATTTCATCCTCCCGCACCCAAGCCTCATCTTCCACAGCTCCGGCCAGCACGAGCTCCGACGCCGCCTTCTGCTCACTGTGGACAGGCCGCCTCATCTAACCCTGCACCATGACAGCCCCCCAACCAGTTCCCTTGTGACCCCGTGAAGCTCTGTGACCCCTTAATTGATCCCCTAGTGCACCCCACCGGCTCCCCGACGTGTGCCGGCGATCTCCACCCGCGGTCGCTTTCTGCCCGCCGTGGAGCACACCTCTCCGACCCTCCTCGACCCCAATTGCCTCTACCCCGAGCTTCTCCACATCGCCCTGAAGCTCCTCGACTACTTCCTCGCCACTCCCGACCACCGGAGTACCTCTCCCGCCGTTCATCTCCGCCGCCGGCCGCACTGCCCTCGTTGCGCCGCCGTAGCAAGCCACCCCGACCCGATCCTAACCGCCCCCAGGTGCGCGAGAACTCAGTGATGCTTTCCCACCCCTCCACCCTCGCCGCCGGCGACCGCCGTCGCCGGAACAGGCCGGATCCCTGCCTCCCCCTCTGACCCCGGCTAAGGACCACGGGTTGGAAGACTCGAAAGCCTAGGGGGCTATCTGCAAAGCCTGTGACTCATAGGAATAGTGCCCTAAGGACCTCCTTATGTTATTTGTACTGTCAACTCTAAAATTCCATATCAATTCAAGCAAAAATCTTAAAAATGCAAACTAAAATTTGTTGGGTTCCTTATTCTAAGGTATACAATTTTCCTTATGGATTGATTTTCAGTTTCTAAGTAGTTTGTGCTCTAATTTAAATTCTAAGTTTAAGTAGTTGTAGGCTAAGAAAATGCATAATAATTAGCAGAAAAATGGTAAAAATGTAAACTCAAATGTGTTAGTTTTGCTTTAACATGTAGGACTTAGGAAAAATATTTAACCTATTGCTTATATAATACTTTTGTAATGTTTAGGTTTAAACTTAAATAAAGCTTAAATGATTTAATGCATTTAATATGTGTAGTTCTAAATGCTCAAAAATCACGATATTATTTTGAAATGTTGGATTTGAGTGGTGTAATCCATACACAAAAAGCTAGGATAAAGTCTTACATGTGCATATAGATCTAAATACTACCTACATAAGCTAGCTTTATTATTAATTATCCTTATAAACACAATTTCTATAGAAATAAAATCCTAATAAATTGACAATAATTTGAATATAACTTAATCTATAATTGATAGAAATTTCAACCCAATGCTATAGTAATTTATTTGGACATGTTGCCTAATGATGCTAATTAAGTTAATATACACCCGATAAATGGCTGCCCAGTAGAAAAATAAATGATATGAGTAATAAGTAAATTATATTTTTGTTGGATTGCAACTTTATTGTGAAATAAAATAAAAGTATATGCATCCCTTAAATTATAACTTTGTATATCATATAGACTCGACGACTCTCACCGACGGAGACTACGAACTAATCTCGGAACAAGAAGTAGAGCTTTCTGAAGACCCTGGGAACACTGTCGGAAATCTAACTGAAGCTCCGAACCAAAGTTCGGAAAACTTTGATACTCCTGCCCCCAACCCTACTCAAGAAGGCAAGCCCCGGACATAACCCCTACTTTATTTACACTGCAATCTATATTATTTCTACCTATCTATGCATTATGTTCTTAGGAGTTGTATGAAAAACCCTAGTTACATTTTCCTAGGAACCAGTGTATTGAATACTAGCACTTGAGTCCGAATAGCCGCTTTGCTAATAGGACCGGTAAAAGTCGGGTGATTTCCTGTCACTCGCGCGATATAGGAATTGCAATGTTTACATTCCTGTAATCACGATAAGGATGACGGACGAGACTTATGTGAGGTATCATGGTTGAGATGATGCCCCGTCTGTGTTGGTGAATTTGATAAGGTCGTAGTGTGTGGTAGCGGTGGTTAAGCGTTTGAAAGTACTAGCCACATGCCACGAAATATTGTAAGCGGTAAGCCTAGTAACCAATCGGCCCGAGGAGTGGACATACGTGCCACCACTCATATTTGGTTTTTCCTGTTACTTGATTCGACATGTGGGAATACGTGTTGCAGGGCAACCAGGAGTATGGCTATGTAGTCGCTCTACAGGCATACGTCCTGCACATTGGATGTGCGTATGGTCCTGCAGTCGCTTGTGGTGGCTCTGATCCACGAGTCGGAATGAAAGGCAAACGGTTGCTTCGGAACAATCTTTGAAAGTTCCAAGCATGTGAGTTAGGTTTACCCTTACAAGGCTGAAACTCGATTCAGGAATCGTCCATTTCTCGCAGAAATTGAGACTACTTGATCCCTTTGCCACATAGAGTAACAAGAGTAACTTTATGATTATGAAAGATGATATTTGGCTAAAGACTCTACCATGCTTGAATAGCTATAGTGCTTATCTAGAATGAATAATCACATAGAACTTGAAAGCTAAAAGATGAAATTAAGGATCTACTCTTTGTTGCTTTTTAGCTGAAAACTTTACCCAAAACTTGAAAAGCCGTCATAAGTCTAGTTATATGGCTAAGTATACTATGAACGGGTAAGCGTTGCTGAGTATTAGAATACTCAGTCTTGCCTTGTGAAATTTTTGTTCAGGTAATCCCCCTGATGACCCTGCTTTGCCTATGCCATGGCCTTACCCGCTGCCCGATGGTTGGTCCGTGGAGTGGGACCTGTCCCTGGCCAACACAGATCCCTCCGAATGATATCATGCCAGGGCTAGCATGATATCTGAACTAGCGACGTGTACAGTGCCCGTGTTAAAACTCCGCTGCCATGACTTGAAACTTAAAACTATTTTGTAATAATTTTCATCAGTTGGGAACTGATGTTACTTTTAAACACTCATGTAATATATCTGCCTATGCTGTAAAATGTGATGGCAATTGTATCTCTGGACTCGCCTTCGTGCGAGGTACCTTGTTTGATCCTGCATTCGGTGGTTTATCGGGACGTTACCCGACAGGCCAAGGGATTATACCATTTGAAGCACGTTGGAGCCCTCAAGAGTGGACTCGCGTACTTGTGCCGGTGTAATTCAGGTTGGTTCTGCCACAAGAAATCTTACTCCTCTGCATCCCAATGCAGAGGAGCGCAGGCCTCATACGCAGCTATGGGATCAAACTCCGGGGTAATCTCTTGGGTTGTCTCAGATTCAACAGAGATGATGGAGGAAGCAGAAGATGAGGAAGCCATTGCGGGAGAAGGAGGGATGTGCTAGTGTGGTTGCTAATGGCTAAAGGAAGAAGATGAGTGAAAAAAGAAAATGGTTTCAGAATTATTATTGCCGAAACTAGGGGTGCATGTGTTATTGCAATAATATAGCTGGGCTAGAAGATGGGCCACGAGGAAGATGGGTTTAAGGGATAACTGTAATAGGCTTGCAAATTGGCTCCTGCGCGGGCGGTTTAAGGCCAGGATTGGCCATATATCTAGATAGGTGTGTGCGTTTAAATTAGTTTAGATATAGATAATCAGAATTAGTTAGGAAAGGCAAGTCTCCGGACTATAAATATGCACCCTGGATGTCAGACCCGGGGCCACAGGACTGGGTACATGACGTAGTTTAAAGAGGTTTAAGAGATTAAGTCCATCTTATCTCTTATTCATCTTGTTTATCTCTTATTTATTCCGTTTAAATAGGAGATAAGGCTAACCAATACAGGGGGAATCAACCCGAGATATGCTCTGATACGATTCCTTAGCTGGTGTTAGTTAGTATCTTTGTAACCCTGCCCTCTTGGATATATAAGGGAGGATAGGGACCCCTCTCAAAACACGATCTCTAGATCATTCTACACCAAAGGCAATACAAATCACCATACAGGACGTAGGGTGTTACGCATCTTGCGGCCTGAACCTGTCTAAGCTTTGTGTTCATTGCACCTTCGAGTTCCTGATCTCGGCGTCTCCTCACCCAAAACTTACCACCTTGGGTATATCCCTCGGTGGGCAGCCGGTCAAACACCGACAGCTGGCACACCAGGTAGGGGAGCGCGTCGAAGATCCACCGGTGAGCTTGATGGTATCTTTCAAATTCATCAGGTCAGTTCCCTCCCAGGGTACGACATTCGTTTTTGGCTCGTGGGTCTGCATCGCAGATGGTGCGGGCAATTTTTGGCGATTCCTCGTCGACATGAGGCCAAAGACCTCCGCTGCGGATCCTCGCAGCGACTTCGACAAGTTTGTCGATGGGCTCGACAACTTGCCGCTCCATGCTTCTGCAACAAAGATCGAGGCGGAGACTACTCCAGGCTCGACTTCATCCAGTGTTGCGGCAACTTCCCTTGGGTTGGACTCGTTCCAATCTAGGGATCTGCATAGCCGATCCCAACTCAGTTCATGCAAACCGACCACTGATCTCCAGGAGGCCAACATCTCTGGGTCCCTCTCCATGTTAGAGAAGGACCTGGATTTTCTGCTCCAGGACGGAAGGCTTGAAGCCACCGCATGTCGGGGGGCTTTGGGATGTTTTGGCGCCGGTGATCTGGTGATCACCTCCTTGCCGGAGGGGCACGTTGTGCATTGGAGGGGCATGGTGCTCTCCAATCTACTTGAGGCAGAGGGTCGACTTGTGGCTCACCTCGAGCCCTTACCCTTTCAAGAGGGCAGGCCATTGGCTACTGCGGCGGAGGGTTCGACTGAACTAGTTGACGTAAGCTCTCATGAGCTTTCCTCCCGCCAGGTGCTAATGGCGGAAGAAGGCGAGGACGATGGGGATTTTCCCATCGTCAACTTTGAAGCGATCTCCGAAGATGAGATCACAGCCAACGCCGGCGATGAGAACGACGCCAATCGTGAGGTGCGGAGGGCCACGAACAGGGCCCGCACAATCCGGCGGAGGAGGGCCAACGAGCATAGGCGGTCTATGCATCGCGAGCTTGATCCTGAGTTCGCTGTCGTAAGCGAACGGGGTTTAAGGACTCCGGTGGCCAACATCGCCAGGGTGACGGCCATCCTTGAGCACAGTCATGATCCGGATATGCGTCAAGCACTCCTTTATGCGCAGAGGGCCTGGATCCAGCTGGATCAGCACAATCCGACGTCCACCATCAGGGAGGAGCGCGTGGGTGAGAGTCGGAGCTAGGCTCAAAGCCGAACGGCTGGAGGCCGTCCTCGACACCAGCTCAGCAACGACAACACTCGCGGGAGCCAGGCCCCTGGCGGGAGGTAGCAGCCACCGCAAGGGGGTCATCCGCGATAAGCCAATCATCGACTTCCTCCAGAAGACTTACGCCAGCATATCAATGAAGGTCGCGACACGCGGACCGTGATTTCCTCCATGCGCAAGGTCCGCGAAGAAGTCGAAACTGAAGGTACTGACTGTAGCGACTGATTCCCTGCTTTTTCTGCATGTTTCAGCAGCTACAAGTATCCAGAAGGCTTCAAACCGATCGGCATCACCAAGTACGATGGCAAGCAAGCTCCTCAGCAGTGGCTCCGTTGCTACTCCACGGCCATTGAGGTTGCAGGGGGTTCGAATATCACCAAAGTCGTCTAGTTCCCGATGGCTTTGGACTCTGCGCCACTCACTTGGTTGGAAAGCCTCAGCAACTACTCAATCAACCCCTGGGAGCGCCTCAAGAAGGTCTTCATCGACAACTTCCAGAGAGCGATCGCTCATGCAGGTACTCATCACGATCTTGCTCAGTGTAAGCAGGAACGTAACGAGCTCTTGCGGTCCTACACACGTCGCTTCTTCGACGTCCGCGCCACCATCACGAAAATCTCGGAGGACGACATCATCGATTGTTTCTACAACGGCATCACCGACCCAGGCATCTACAGGGATTTCGGGCGGAACAGGCCGAAGACTGTTGCAGGCCTTCGTGATATGATGCACGATTGGTCCGAATAGGAGGAGAAGATGCGGGAGCGGTTCCCACGGTGTCAAGATAGCAATCTAAGGCGCCCAAACGACAACCGCAACGACAAAGGCCAGCGGGACTTTTCGGGTCCACCCCAGAAATGAAAGCCAGATGATATCATCGTAGCTATCGATCGTTCTTCATGGGGCAAGAAGTCGACGACACAGGAGGAGTTCGAGAAGCTCCTGCAGAAAAAGTGCCCATGGCATCCAGGTGCCAACCACACCGCCATTGACTGCTACCACCTTCAGAGGACGTTCAGCAACTCCGGTGGAGGAAAGAAGAACAAGAAGCCTGCGGACAAAGAACCCGAGGATGATGATCAAGAGGACCACGGGCGCAACCCAAAGTTTCAAGACGCTTCGAAGGTCATCAACATTATCTTTGGGGGAGATGAGGATTTTGGTTCCAGGCGGGTCCAGAAGATACTTCTCCGGGAGATTTTGTCCGTCTAGCCGGTGGTACCACGACCACTCCGTTGGTCGGAAGTCCCCATCTCGTTCTCTCACGACGACCAGTGGATGAGCTTTTTGGAGCCTGGTAAGTTCCCCTTGGTCATGGATCCTGTGGTGGCGGAGGTTAAGCTCACCAAGGTCCACATCGATGGCGGGAGCGGGCTCAATCTCATCTTCGTCAGCACTCTGAAGAAAATGGGCCTGGATTTCAAGGACATGCTGGTTCCCAGCAAATCCCCCTTTTACGGCATCGTTCCAGGTAATGCGGCACACCCACTTGGTACGGTGGTCCTCCCAGTCACCTTCGGCACGCGGGAGAACTATCGTACTGAGTTCATCAAATTCGAAGTGGCTAACTTCGAATCTTCTTACCATGCAATATTGGGTCGTCCGGCACTTGCCAAGTTCATGGCAGTGCCGCATTATGTTTATCTGCTTCTCAAGATGCCAGAACTCAGTGGAGTACTCACTCTCCGTGGCGACTTGAAGAAGTTGTACGACTGCAATCAGGAGGCGATCTAGTATGCTTCGATTACTCGCGTGCCAGATGCTTCGGGAGAAGTACTCACGGCCGCGCAGCAGCTTTCCCAATCTGGGCTGGAGATTCCCTCCAAGAAGGCTAGCAAGTCGAGCATCCAGTCGACTGATGATGTGGCCCTCAAGACGATCCAGCTTCAGGAGGGAGATTCATCTAAGAACGCTGTCATCGGTGCGGGCTTAGGTGATAAATAGGAACTCGCACTCATTAGCTTCCTTCGGGCACCGAGACATATTCGCGTGGAAACCAGCGGATATGCCACGGGTGCCCAGTGAGTTGGTCGACCATGCTTTGAATGTACACCCAAAGGCTACGCCTAAAAAGCAACGCCTGCGAAGGTTTGCTCACAATAAGCGTGAGGCCGTCAAACAGGAGATCGCTAAACTTCTCGCGGCTGGATTCATTAAAGAAGTAATCCACCCAGAGTGGGTAGCGAATCCCGTTCTTGTAAAGAAAAAGAACAATGAATGGAGAATGTGTGTCGACTACAATGATCTCAACAAGCACTGCCCAAAGGACCATTTTGGGCTGCCGCACATTGACCAAGTTGTCAATTCGACGGCTGGTTCTGTCCTTCTTTGTTTTCTTGATTGTTACTCAGGTTATCATCAGATCGCACTCAAGGAGGAGGACCAAATCAAGACCGCATTCATCACCCTGTACGGGACATATGCCTACAAAACCATGTCCTTTGGGTTGAAGAATGCAGGAGTGACCTATCAGCGTGCGATCCAGATGTGCTTTGCGGATAAGCTGCACCGGAATGTTGAAGCCTATGTGGACGACGTGGTCATCAAGACCAGGGAGTCCAGCGACTTGATTGCAAATTTGGAGGAGACATTTAGCAGTCTGCGCAGATTTCGGTGGAAACTCAATCCTACCAAGTGCGTGTTTGGAGTACCTTCAGGGAAATTGCTCGGGTTCATCGTTAGCAACTGGGGCATCGAAGCCAACCCCGTAAAGATCACGGCCATCACTGATATGGGGGCTCCGGCCACAATCAAGGATGTGCAGAAGTTAACAGGTTGCATGGCGGCCCTGAACAGGTTCATCTCCCGACTCGGGGAGAGAGGACTACCCTTCTTCAAGCTCCTGAAATGCCAAGATAAGTTCCAATGGACGGAGGAGGACTACCCTTCTTCAAGCTCCTGAAATGCCAAGATAAGTTCCAATGGACGGAGGAGGCCGAGCGGGCCCTGCAGGATCTGAAACATCACCTTCAGTCACCTCCGATCCTTACAGCACCATTGCCAGGGGAGGATCTACTACTCTACATCGCGGCAACAACCCATGTTGTCAGCAGTGCTATTATAGTCGAGCGAGGCGAGGAAGGCCATGCGTTTGGAGTGCAGAGGCCTATCTACTTCATCAGCGAGGTCCTCTCCGAATCCAAGGTACGGTATCTAGCCGTTCAAAAGCTTTTATATGCAATCTTAATCACATCAAGAAAGCTACGCCATTACTTCGACGAGTACAAGATCACTTTGATCACGGATTTCCCGTTGGCGGATATTCTTCATAATCAAGATGCCACGGGGCGTATATCCAAGTGGGCAGTGGAACTGGGGGCTTTGTCAATCGACTTCAAGCCATGCACTGCAATCAAGTCACAAGCTCTAGTCGACTTCATGGCTGAATGGAGGGAGAATCAAGTCCCAACTCCAGTCGACAAGCCAGAGCACTGGACCATGTACTTTGATGGGTCCCTCAAGTTCGACGGCGGCGGCGCTGGTGTTCTGCTTATTTCTCCATGAGGTGAACAATTGAAGTATGTCTTTCAGATCCTGTGGGCGGTATCCAAAAATGAAGCCGAATATGAAGCCTTGCTTCACGGGCTTCGTTTGGCGGTATCACTAGGGATCAAGTGACTACTTATGTATGGCGATTCTCTTCTTGTCATTCAACAAGTCAACAAAGAATGGGACTGCAACAAGGAGACGATGGATGCTTATGTACAGGAAGTGCGCAAGATGGAAAGCAAATTTTCTGGCTTGGAGGTTCACCATGTGTTGCGGGAGCACAATGTTGGCGCGGATATCCTGTCCAAATTGGGGTCAACACGTGCTCAGGTCCCACCGGGAGTTTTCATCCAGGAGCTCAAGCAGCCATCCATCAAGTCTTCTCCGCAGGTAACCATCGACGCGGGTCCCCAACAACCCGATCGAGAGGTTATGGTGCTAGGGGAGGACTGGCGAGATGCTTTTATAGACTTCATCCGAGATCAAAGGCTACCAGCAGGAATTGACGCCAGGAGCGCGGAGGCGGCACGCGTCCTGCGCCGAAGCAAGGGTTTTGTCCTGGTCAACGGCAAGCTCTATCAGCGCGGCGCTCGGTCAGGAGTTCTCATTAAGTGTGTCACAAAGGAAGATGGTTATGACATACTGTGGGAGATCCACGAGGGCGTCTGCGGAAACCATGCAGCTTCAAGAACGCTAGTGGGGAAAGCATACAGGGCCAGTTTCTGGTGGCCCACTGCAGTGACCGACGTGGAGGATCTCGTGCGCAGGTGCCAAAATTATCAATTCTTCGGCAAACAGACTCATGTTCCAGCCCATAGCCTCATCACTATACCGCCATCCTGGCCTTTTGCTTGTTGGAGCCTCGACATGATTGGGCCCTTCACAACGGTGCCAGGCGGTTTCACCCATGTTCTGGTGGCTATCGACAAGTTTACCAAGTGGATTGCGTACAAGCCGATAGCCAAGCTCACACCAGATCGGGTTGTCGATTTCATCTCGGATATTTTGCACCGTTTCGGCTTCCCCAACACCATCATCACGGACTTGGGATCAAATTTCACGGCCAACCAGTTCTGGGAGTTCTGCGAGAATGCTTGCATCAAAGTTAAATATGTCTCGATCGCACACCCAAGGGCCATTGGACAAGTCGAAAGGGCGAACGGCTTGATAATCGATGGCCTCAAGAAGAGACTTTATGATGAAAACAACAAGAAGGGAGGCAAATGGGTGTATGAGCTGCCACATGTCGTCTTGGGGCTTCGGACTCAACCGTCCAAAGCCACAGGACAAACACCTTTCTTCCTCGTATACGGATCTGAAGCTATTTTACCAGCCGGTATCATGTGGAAGTCTCCAAGGGTCGAAATGTACAATGAAGGCGAGGCGGACGAGGCGAGGCAGTTAGAGCTCGATTCAGTTGAAGAGGTTCGCTGCACCGCTCTTGTTCAGTCAGCCCGATACCTGCACGGGATCCGGTGATATCATGATCACAACATGAGGGAGCGGTCATTCAGCGTTGGTGATTTGGTCTTGCGTCGCATTCAGGACGAATCCGGCCTACACAAGCTCAACTCAAGGTGGGAGGGCCTGTTCGTCGTCAAGCAGGTTACAAGGCTAGGGTCATATCGACTACAATGTCCTGAGGGTCAAGACATCCCGAACTCCTGGAACATCCAGAACCTGCGCAAGTTCTACCCATAAGAAGATGCCTGGTGATAGCTGAATCCCCGGGGGTTTAGAAGATCTCTTTTCCTCGGATCAATTTGGAGGCTATGTGCCACGAGATTCGGCTTGTACATCCTTTAACGAACACAAGGAGGCTACTGTCATGAGCAGTACTTGTATAAATTGGCTTCTTGTCGTGAATGTTACAGAGGCTACGGCCACGATCATATCTTATTGACTTCATTTTTTGACGGAACCCTCCGCTCCGCCCAAATCCTCTACATATCGACTTCTGCCGCGACCTTGGATGGTCGCACGCGACAGCAGTTGCATTTTCCCCAACGTAATCGATCCGATCGACTGGTTTATACCCAGTTGGTTGGATGAGCTCGTACAAAGAGCTACCTCAACTACATCCTGAGTGGTGGCACCCAGGGTAGTCTCGTTTCTGCCAAGAGCACGGCAGACTAGCGGCGACGCCCGCATTTGCTCCCAACAAGTCTAGTCCATCCGTCCGGGTCTTACCTAACTTGCGGAGCGCGCTCATATGAGGAGCGACCCTGACTACGTCCAGAGTCGATGCACTCGGGGTAGTTTTGCCTTAAGCTTGGCAATCAGGCGACGATGCTCGCGTTCTTTTCTAACAGTTTTAGACCCGTGAGTTCGGGTTGTGGACAACTTGTTAGATAAGTTCCTACATGGAGCTAGGGCTACCTTTAGGGTCGTTGCACCCAGGGTAGTGTCTACTACTTAGCCTTTTAAGCTTGGATTCCAATTCAGCTAAGGTACACAAACAAGTAGAGACATCACAAGAGACCATATATACAAGGAAGTGAATACTTGTCTTCAGTATGCTAATTCTGCATTACACTTTGAACTATACATTCTGATATAGGTTGGGCTTCTAGGAGGTATCTGTCAAATTGATCCTCGGTGCAGTCCACCGCCATGCCTTGAGCAAATACTTCTAGCTGCGCATTTGGCAGGAAGGACTTCACAATCGTGAGGGCGTTGTTGACGCATGTGACAGGAGCCTCGGAGAGGAATTTGAATACTTTCTTCGGGGCCTCGCGGAGCCGCTCGAGCAGGGGCCGAGGGTTTGTTTCGCCTTCTTCCGGTGGATCCACCATGTCCACCAGCTCCCGGGCGGCCCCCCTGAGGTCTTCGAGTTCTTCGCCCAGCGTCTTGATTCGCTGAAGGCCGTCGACGAACTATCGCTTAGTGTCGCCGATCACCTTCTGGAGCAACATCATCTGTACGGCGATAGAGCAGGTTCTTCACATCAGTAAGTAGCTCTTCTTTACTCATTAAGATTCTCCTAAGCTCTGTGGTGGAAAGCTTTTCAGAATCCAGGATGAGTCATACAGTGCAAATACCCGAGGGAAGCAATGGCTTACCTTGGTGCGCTTTCTTTTGCTCCTTGAGCTGCTCCTGGTGTGCATGCTTTTGTGCCTCGAGCTCCTTCTTCTGTTCCTTGAGTTATCGCTGGAGCTCGATGTTGACTTTCTCGAGATGCAAGTTCTCCGTCCTCTCGTTGTCAACGCGTCTTTTCAGGGCAGCAAGTTCTTTGCGGTCACTCTCAAGGATCTTCAGTTTTTCTGCTTGTTTCTGGGAGTGGGCGATCACACTCTGCATAAGGAGGGCAGTTCGGATAAGCAACTCGACATAGTTACCAGCAGAAAAGTGTTCAGGTCTTACCATGGCAAAGTCATGCGTCTTCTTGAGGTTCTCTATATTGTCGTCTGTCAGCAGCGGGTCACCCGCTAGGTCGGCGGCGGCGGCATCCCGATAACCTGACCCGGCCAGGAGCAGCTCAATGGGTCTCCGGGAGGTTCCCACGGCTTCTTCAGAAGGCGACTGCTGAGCACCTGCAATCACAAATATCTTCAGCATACAGCATGCGGACCCTGGCAGCTAGCCGGGGCGGTCAGATACCTACCTGTGCCATCGGTAGGAGCGGCACCATGGGCCTCGACTTGGTTCTCGCCACCGGCCCCGACCTCGACTTGTCGGAGCTCGGGAGGCGGCTGGTCGGGCAGCGTCGTGTCTGCCCCGGGGGCTGGCTCCGCGGGCGCTGACCCTTCCGGGGTGGATGGCTCGGGGGCTGGCGCAGCGGTGACTGGCCCCGCGCTTGAGGATTCCTCTCGGGTCGAAGACCCGGGGGCTGGGGTAGTCGAAGCTGGTGTCAGCTGGAGGTCCGCGGCACTTGCAGCTTTAACGAAGTTGAAGTCAGTCAACACACAAGTCGAAAGATCAAAATATTTATTGGGCAACCAGAGGCAGACTTACAGTATAGATTTCTTCTTGATGGCCCTTTTCATCCGCATGGCCTGTCGTGGTGTTTCCGCTGCGGGGGCAGGGTTTTACCAGCTGGCACGGTCCCTGCCACGGCAATGGTGATGGTTGCGGCGGCCGACAGAGCTATTTCTCCTCCTTCAGGCTCGGCCTAGGAGGGGGAGGAGGAAGGACTACACGAGGACATTGTAAGTACGACACAATATCAATGTATAGCAATACAACAAAGCAGTAAGCTCTTACCCGGCAGATTCGAGGTCCTGCGCCTTTCGTTTGCGCACCAACCGACGGCCTTGCGGCACTAGCGGCAAAGCGCCGGTCAACTCCACGCTTTGCTCGGAGGGGTTGTCCTGACGCGCTTCTCCTTCAGCTCCCTCCTCCGATTGGGAGCTCACATCCTCGATGGATCCGCTGCTGCGCAGAGCTGCAGCAATGCGAGTCCTCTTTGCCTCAACAGTGGCACTGGGGAGGAGGTGGTCCGGCCGGGGGATGTCGGGTTGTGGCGGGTAGCTGCGGTACAGCTCTGTGTGCCCCTGCAGAAGGTTCTTCAGTTAAGTAATGGAGTAACAGAGGTTGTTTTCAACAAAAAGAAGTTGAATACTCATCGGTTTGGGCGGATTTCGCGCGGAAAACAATGTTGGCACATATGGCATGGCATCCACATCTAGCAACACCCGCTGAACTCGCTGGAGCACGGCTTCATCTGACAATTCCTCTGCGCACATGCAAGAAGGATCAGCGGGGCCTGTGTACTTGAATCCCAGGCGATGGCGTTGCTTGATTGGCTGGACGCGGCGTTTGAAAAACGCGAACATGACAGAGGCACCATCACTCCCTTCGTCTTCTGTGCCTCTATGATGTCCAGTAATTCCCTGATTTGGTCCATGTCTCCACCGGAAGTTTCAAGATTCCATTCTGGCCTCATCACAGGCGGTCTGTTTGATTTTACTGGGAGTTGGGGAGCGTGGTTCTCGATATAGAACCAGTGATTCTTCCACCCGGGAAGGTTGGAGGGGAATTTGTATGTGAGATATTTGTCGCCGGCCTGCTATCGCAGTTGATGCCGGTGCCCCCCGCAACGGAAAGGTTCTTTGATGTGGGCTGTGGTTTGATGCGGAAGAGGAAGCGGAAAAGATCCCAGTGGGGTTCGATTCCGAGGAAAGCTTCGCAGAAATAGATAAAAATTGAAATGTGGCAGATAGAATTCGGTTTGAGGTGATGAAGTTCAAGCCCGTAGTAATATAGAAGGCCCCGGAAGAAAGAACAAGAGGGGAGGGCCAATCCCCGTTCGGCAAAATGGAGAAATGTGACGATTTCGTCAACATTTTCCGTGGGGAAAGGTTCACGGTAAGAGGGGCGCCAGTTGACAAGGTTCTTTTCTTGCAGCAACCCCTCAGAAACTAGTTTATTTAGATCGTTGAGGGAGCACTTACTGTGTGTCCACTCCGCGGTCGATGGCTGCGCTTCCTTCTTCTTCCCTTCGATCTCTGACTTCTTGGGCACCATCTCCGATTCACTTGCCACGAGATGCTCGGGGCTGCGGGGAGAGGGGCGGGGAGATCAGGGAGGGGCGATTTCTTTGGGGGGATGGCGGCGGCGTTTGGGTCTGATTGGGGATTTTGGTGGCTCTTGGCAAAATGCAGATTGAAAGCACAATTTTTCTCACTGTTGCCGCGGGGTTACATAACCAGCGGGGTGGGGAAAAGTTATTGTTCTGAAGTTCAAGAGTCGTTTTTTGGGAATATTCCGAAGATGAGGGGTCATTTGGTGGGCTGTTTGGATTAAATATTCGATTAATCATTTTTTCAGGGCCAATTAGCTCAGAAAAAGAGGTTTTTCGAATTCATGATCTAATTTCCATCATTTGTATCATCACTTTGGTAATCTCTCAAGTTGTCATTTTTTAGCCTGCACGCCACAGTTTTCGGATCCTTATCTCCAAATTTGTGGGATTTGCATTTAAGGCTCGGGGGCTGCGGGATACGTGGCATCGACTACTTATTTTTCAAATTTCTTTGAAAGATCAGGAGGATTACAGACTAATGGGACCCTCAGCCTGATTCTCCGATTTAACCTAAGGCTCGGGGGCTACTCCATATGGAGTGCGATTTTTAAATTGCACACCATAATAAAAATTCGGGGCATGAGCACCTTATAGCTTCGATGCAGCCAAGCAAGTACTCGAAGAAGGACTTCAAGACGAAGCTTCAGAAGAAGTCGAAGACTGCTTCGAAGTTACTCGATGAGCCTGCAATACTCAGCTACGAAGAGCTCGGGGGCTTGTCAGACCCGGGGCCACGGGACTGGGTACATGATGTAGTTTAAAGAGGTTTAAGAGATTAAGTCCATCTTATCTCTTATTCATCTTGTTTGTCTCTTATTTATTCCGTTTAAATAGGAGATAAGGCTAACCGATACAGGGGGAATCAACCGGAGATATGCTCTGGTACGATTCCTTAGCTAGTGTTGGTTAGTATCTTTGTAATCCTGCCCTCTTGGATATATAAGGGAGGACAAGGACCCCTCTCAAAACACGATCTCTAGATCATTCTACACCAAAGGCAATACAAATCACCATACAGGACGTAGGGTGTTACACATCTTGCGGCCCGAACCGGTCTAAGCTTTGTGTTCCTTGCACCTTCGAGTTCCTGATCTCGGCGTCTCCTCACCCAAAACTTACCACCTTGGGTGTATCTCTCGGTGGGCAGCCGGTCAAACACCAACACTGGACACAAAAAGAAAAAGGAAGCATTCGCAAACAACTCTCGGCACATCGCCACCCTTATTTTAGGGTTTCTCTCGGGTAAGTGCTATGCAGCGCCGATCACGCGAAGCATTGTTGATGGCGAGTAACACTAATTACCTTAGCGCTTACAGGGATGCATCGGCTTTTATATTGTATTCATGCATTGTTTGTTACCTATAAATGTTTAGCTATCCTCGTGCCCGATCTCGGGTGTAAGGGCAGCACCTTGCTCTGTTTTGATTAGTAGATCCAATTTGTTATGGTTAGTCTTTGTTCATTAAAGATTTGGCTTGAGATCTGCATGATTAGGCCCTTCAAACGAGTTGAATGATCTGGCAATACGTTTGATACTTTATATTGATCTGAAGAGGGATTGTTCCGGAAATTGGCTTTCTACTGGTTTTTAGGCCTCTGTTTAGGTTGCTATTCTGTTATCTTTCGTGTTTATTAGGCTTAACTACGCGTAGGATGTTCGCAGATTGAATTAGCCTGTTAATTATAGGGCAAGTTTATATTATCATCAGATTTGTGTATTATGCTTAAATGAACAGATCCAATCTGATATCGGGGAGTAATCGGCTCTTTGCAGCCGATTGCCGGGATCACCCGAAGAGCCGATCACGGCTCGGACTAATGTTTGAATGTGTTTGTGTATGCAGGAGACTAATTGAAATCACAGCTACACCTTCCTGATCAGGTATAAGTCAGGTCGCACACCTCGCAGATCAAGACGCCAGGTCATATGCCCACCAGCAGATCAAGACGCCAGATCCTGGGCTGTTGATCGAGGGACCGAGGCCCACCAGTAGTCTCGGGAGCCTCCCAGCTCCTCGTGTTGCCTGTCGCTGCTCGCTGGTGGGTTTCAACCGACAACAGGAAGGCAGACGACGGCAAGATGCGGCTGCAATGCTCCAGCGAGCAATCATGCACGCGGGAGAAGGGGAAGCAGAGGGGAAAAGGGCTGGCGAGAATCCTCACTGCAACGTGGAGCTCCGGCGGCAGTGGAACGGCGAGGCATGAAATGCACAAAAACCTATTTCCTTATATTTTTTTTATGGTTAAGTAAATTACTATTAATTCACGGCAAATGCTCTAAAATAAAAATGATGGAATAAAAATCTTATGGATTCTAAAAGAATTCTAGCAAAATTTATTTAGGTTTCTAATTTGAAAATTAGGGTGTTACATCCAAGTGGGTAGTGGAGCTAGGGGCTGTCTCCATTGACTTCAAGCCATGCACAACCATCAAGTTGCAGGCACTAGTCGATTTCATGGCAGAGTGGCGGGAAAATCTGATTCCAACTCCAGTTAACATGCCAGAGCATTGGGTAATGTACTTTAATGGCTCTCTCAAGCTCAAAGGTGGTGGTGCTAGAGTACTCTTCATATCTCCAAAGGGTGAGCAAATCAAGTATGTTCTTCAAATCCTTTGGAAAGTGTCCAACAACAAGGCCGAGTACGAGGTGCTTCTACATGGGCTCTGTCTGAAGATCTCCCTCGGCATCAAGCGACTATTTGTCTACGACGACTCCTTATTGGTTGTTTAGCAAGTCAACAAGGAGTGGGTCTACAACAAAGAAGCTATGGACGCATACGTAATGAAAGTACGGAAGCTGGAAAATAAGTTCTCAGGGCTGGAGATTCATCATGTGATCCAAGACAATAATGTTGGAGCAGGCGTACTATCCAAGCTGGGTTCTACCGCACTCAGGTTCTAGCAGGTGTATTTGTCCAAAAGCTTAAGCACCCATCCATCAAGACTCCAGGTCAAGGCACCACCGATCTAGGTCCACACAAACCAGATCGGAAGGTCATGATGCTGGGAGAAGATTGGAGGGAACCTTACATCAACTTCATCAAGGATCACAAACTACCGATGGGCGTCTCTAAATGGAGAACAACAGCTGCTCACATCATGAGGCGGAGCAAGGGACTTATTATGGTTAAGGACAAGCTTTACAAGCGCGGTGCACGTTAAGGTGTCCTCATGAAGTGTGTCACAGGCGAGGATGGCTATAACATTCTTCGTGAAATTCATGATGGGTCCTGCAGCAATCACGCAGCCTCAAAGACACTAGTGGGGAAGGCATATAAAAGGGCAGGCTTTTACTGGCCCACAGCAGTATCAGACGCTGAAGATTTAGTCCACAGGTGCCCCAATTGCCAGTTCTTCAAAAAGCAGTCATATGTCCCAGCTCATAATCTTATCACCATCCCACCATCTTGGTCGTTTCCTTGCTAGAGCCTTGATATTATCAGGCCACTGACAACAGCGCTAGGAGGTTTCACTCATGTGTTGGTAGCCATCGACAAGTTTACAAAGTGGATTGAATACAAGCTGATTACCAAGCTCACACTTGCAGAGCAGTCAACTTCATCTACGATATACTGCATCGGTTCAGCTTCCCCAACACTATCATCACCGATGTGGGTACTAATTTTAGAGCACACCAGTTCTGGGAATTCTGCGAGAATGCAGCCATTGAGGTTAAATATGTGTCAATTGCGCAACCAAGAGTCAATGGGCAGGTCGAGAGGGCCAATGGCATGATCCTTGATGGTTTGACGAGGATACTCTACGATGAGAACAACAAAAAAGGTGGCGAGTAGATCAACGAGCTTCCGCATGTCGTCTGGGGGCTATGGACACAACCTTCCAAAGCCGCAGGACATACCCCTTTCTTTCTTGTCTACGGGACAGAGGCAATCCTCCCTGCGGACATCATGTGGAAATCTCCAAGAGTAGAAATGTATGATGAAGGTGAAGCAGATGAAGCAAGGCAGTTAGAACTGGACTCGGTTGAAGAAGCAAGATGCAATGCCCTTGTCCAGTCGACTCGTTACCTTTCAAGGAGTCATACACTACCACAATTGCAATGTCCAAGAGAGGTCGTTCAGCATTGGTGACTTAGTCCTCCATCGCATCCAAGATGAGACAGGGCTGCATAAGCTCAACTCGCGATGGGAAGGGCCTTCCATCATATCAAAAGTTACAAGGCCAGGGTCATATCGATTACAGTATCCTGATGGATAGGAGATCCCAAACTCTTGGAATATAGAGCATCTATGGAAGTTCTATCCATAAGTGTAATTTATACACAATTTATCAGCCCAGATTGGTTGGCCATCCTCTACTCAAGCAAAGAAGTAAGCAAGCTAAGAGAAGATAACATTATGCAACGAAAGCAAGTTATAATATCAAGAAGAAGCCATACCGTGGAGAACTTGTATAAATCCTTGAAGTTATCCTGGAAATGCTTCACGTTTTCGTTGGTCAGCATTGGATCGTTGATAAGCTCTATTGGCACAATATGCTGCCACCCATGTGGTGTCACTAGGATGGGGCCTGAAGAAGTACCCGCAGTTTTTGCATCTACAACATTTGGTTGCTGCTGCTGCGTGCCTACCACCTCACCCGCGGTAATCAGTCGAGCTTTTGGCAGATTAGTACTCGTGGGTGGGGTGGCATGATCAGCTCCCCTGTCAACATCTTGGGGGATGGCTCATTTGTCCCAGACTTGTTTTCCTTAGCTGGCTGAGCACCTGAAACATCCCTTTGAGCCTCAACACTTGATAGTGCATGAGTTTCCTCGGTTACTGACAATTGGACGATGGTCGCAGTACTCGGCGTGCCAGTCAACGCTGCCACATCTGGCTCTTTCTCTAGCTTGGGGGCTGGACTAGAAGAGGCATGACCAGGATCATCTAAGCCCAGAGCAGAGGATTTCCTACGCACAACGGAGAAGCTATCAGATACATTATTGCTTATGAGCTTACAAAATTTAAAAGAGAAAAGTACTTGAGAACTTACAATGAAGATTTTTTCACATTCAGTTTCTTTATTTTGAGCACTTTTGGTGCTGGAGCGGCACCTGAAGTACTCATGGTGGCAAGTTTGCCAGCCAAGGTGGAAGTCTGCCTCAGCGGGGCACCTGCCGCGTCTCCAGCAACATTCAATGACGGCTCCACTAGAACAAAGGGCACGCTCTGCCTTGTTGTAGCATCATCGCCGGCTGCTTTGTCTTCTACCTTGTTCTTCGAGCACTTGGGGAAAGAAGCATCATCACTAGAGAAGAAAAGGGAGAGTGTTCAAAAACTAGCTCAAGAAGAATTCAAGAAAGGTACTCGCAATGGTATGGAAACACTTACATAGATGGCTCATCATCATCGACTGAGATGACAGCTTCCTTGCGGTTCCAGGTGACGACCCTTGGTCCCTTGGGATGGATGGGCAGGACATCACCACCAGTCAAGTTCGTGCTTTTCTATGGGGTACTCATGCCCGACTTCTCCAGGAGGTCAATATGATCATCAGTATCATCACCTTCTTCGTCGGTTAGTGGGTCGAGGGAAGGACGGTTGATTCAGAGCCGCTGATACGCACTCGGCTTTAAATGATCAGGGCGCTTAAGCTCTAGAAGTGGAGGCGAACTCCTGTAGAAGTCTGTGTGTCCCTACAAGATCAACAACAAACATTAGATACAGCATAAGCAAATGTCAAAATTACTCGGACAAACAAGTAGCATACCGGTTTTGGCTAGCTCGAAGCACTGAACAGTGCTGGGGCATAAGGCACATCATGTACATGCATCAGTACACGTTTCACCCGCTTCAGTGCTTCTCCCGGTGGCAGTTCCTCTGCAGACATCGGGGAGGGATCTTCAGGTCCGAGGTAGTCAAAACCAAATTGACACCTCTTTTTCAAAGGCTGAACCCGACACTCAAAAAATGAGTACATTATTGAAGCACCAGTAACCCCCATCAATTTCAACACTTGGATTACATCGAGTAGTTCGTTGACTTGTTCCACCTCGGAAGCAGGGGGATTTTGGTTCCATTCCGGCTGCACTTTGGGCACTCCTCCAGTCCTCTCAGCCAGTGATGGTTTATGATTTCCAACATAAAACCATAAGTTCTTCCAACCAAGTGACTAGTGGGGAACTTGTACTTGATGTATTTTTCAACCAATTTCTGTTTTAGCTGGAACCCGGCCCCTCCGACTACATTCTGGTGCTCCAAACTGGGTTGGGGTTTCAAGCAGAAAAAGAATCAAAACTGAGCAAAATAGGGTTGGATTCCCATAAAAGCTTCGCATAGATGAACAAAAATAGCTACATGAGTTATTGAGTTTGGGTTGAGATGATGAAGTTGGATTGCATAAAAATAAAGAAGGCCACGAAGAAAATCGGAGGTGGGGAGGGCCAATCCACTTTTGACCAAATGCAGAAAAAGAAAGATTTCATCAAAATTTTCTTGAGGAAAGGGTTGACGGAAAGAAAGACACCATTGAACAACATCTTGACGGAAGAAGGGGTTTTTCGAGTAGACAAATTTTTCCCTATTTTTACCATCAACTCAAATCTATAAAATACACTGCAAAGTATGCCAGGTTCATTTCGATCCTTTTTTCCAAATCTTTGGAATTTGGATTCAAGGCTTGGGGCTACGGGACACGTGCTATCGATGGCTTATTTTTTAAAAATATTTGAAAGATAAGAAAAGAAGATTCAAGACTAATTTGACCCTCAGCGTAATTCTTCAATTCAACCTAAGGCTCGGGGGCTACTCTATATGGAAAGCGATTTTCATCGCACCCCATATAAAAGAAGATTTACAACTACTCGGGGCATGAACGCCTCACAGCCTCGAAGCAGCCAAGGAATTACTCGGAGATACCTTCAAGATGGAGTTTCATAAGAAACCGAAGACGACTTCAGAAGTACTCGGCTACAAAGAGCTCGGGGGCTTGTCAGACCCGGGGCCACGGGACTGCGCACATGGCATAGAATATTCTAAAATAAGGGATGGGCCATGTCTGATACCTTATTTCTATTTTAGTGTGCTCACATGCGAGTAGGACTAGTCGGTACAGGAGGCTATCTAAGTAGTACTCAGGTAGGACTTCTAAGCTAGTATCAGTCTAAGATTTCATGCAACGCTATCCCTCCAGAATATATAAGAGCGGGCAGAGACTTCCTCCAAAGTATAACCAATCCAAGACAATACAAACCACCATACAGGACGTAGGGTATTACGCACATCGCGGATGTGAACTTGTCTAAACCTTGTGTTGCTTGCATCTTCGAGTTTCTAATTTCGGCGACACCCTGTCTACAAGTCTACTACCTTAGGATATCCCAGATAAGTTTACAGATAAAACACCGACAGTCGGCAACTGCCCATTCTCCGTCCGTCCATGTGCTTTTCCTCGCCAAGCATCTAGATCCCATCCACACCCCTACTAACCACCGCAAGGTAAGATGATTGCTTCTTATCTCAGGCGTCGCATCTCTAAGTTCACATCTTGGGTTCAGAGTTTCACCCGCCCATGTACAGACACGGTGTTTTAGCACAACATCATATATCCTCTAATTTGGTTAGGTCATGTCGTCTAAATTGGTTAGTTCATGTTCATTCAAGTGTAATCCACACCCAATTTTGAAAGATTTCTGTAAGGGGCTAATTACTAATTACTCTTTGTTGCTGTTATACTGATGTAATTGGCCTATCTTTGGTAATTGTTCCCCTACGATGGTAGGGGGATCTTTTTCTGTTATACAAATGAGAGTGTCCTATGTTTGGTAATTTTTCTCTTTATTGTTAGGGTCATTTGCTTTTGTGATTACTCTGCTACAATGAGACTCGACAGACCGCCTGAGCGCACAACAGACGTTATTTTGCGGAATAGCTAAGACTATTTTTGTATGCCATGTAGGGATGCAAGTTGATTTTGGATTATTGGGCTTGATAAAATGAACTAGGATGGTAGGATGGTATTGTATGTAATTAATTTAGCAGGAGAAATAAACTAGGATGATATACCATCATAATTATTTAGTTGACTCATAAAATACTATTAGATATCCACTTGCATCCCTAATGAATATCATGTAATGCTGCAGGTCATTCCAGTGACCCGCATTCTCCAATGGTAGAAGGTTACACTATTGATGCTAACGAGGTACGAGCTGCAGTGACCACCGACAGCCACCAGTATTTTGCAGCTCAGGATGCCTTGGGCTCTGGAGCCGGTGATCATGCTGCTGATGTTTCACTGCAGCCATTGTCATCCTCTGAGGTTTTTTCAACTTCAGCCTTGTTTAGATCCCTTCCAACTTCCAATTTTTTACACTCTCTCTCCATCACATCAATTTTGGGACATATGCATGGAGCAGTAAATGTATGTAAAAAAAATAACTAATTGCACAGTTTAATTGTACATCACGAGACGAATCTTTTAATCCTAGTTAGTCCATAATTAGATAAAATTTGTCAAATACAAACGAAAACGCTACAGTAGCAAAAAGTTCCAAAAGTTATAAAGATTTGCGATCTAAACGGGGCCTTCATCTGATTTTCTCGGTTGTCGTTGCACACATTTCAGAGGACTTTGGCTGGAAAGACGAGGAAAGGCTATGGATCGTATCCCGTGGACTCTGTATCTGCACACAAGTCAAGGCCTCAGCTTTCGAAAAGTAAACCGGCGTGGAGTCATCACGCCACCGATCTCCAGGTCTTCCATCACTTGATCCAATTGACCAGGAGTCAGATTTTGTAGAGGACATGGTGCACGAGCAGGTACTCTGACAATTGAGCAAAACAAATTTAGTTTAATTTCATCGTCCAGACTTGTCAATTGTGTTGAACCGGAAATTATAGCTTCCTTTTATCAGCAAAAACTTCTCCAAGTTTATGTTCACCTCTGTTTTTCTTGAACTTTAATATATATCGTTCCCTTAATTATTGAATCACTTCATATGTTGATGTATAGCCAATTTATTTTACATAAAACTTAATTCTGCAATATATTACTTGCATGTAGCCTGCTCGTTGTTTGAAGTCTCGTTTAACACATAGATCCAGCCCTGTTGATATTGTTTGCACAATCAAGATGCTATCACCTGATCAGAGGGAAGAGATTAAGAAACTTGGCTGGGGAAAGTTCCTGGAGTTTAATCTTCAAGCCCTTGAGAGCAGGGATCTTTACTATTGGCTTATGCAGAAGATTCATTTGAGCACTATGGAATTGCGGCTGCCAAATGGCAAGGTCCTTCCCATCACTGAGGATGTGGTCAATCTTGTTCTCGGCGTGCCAGAGGGTGGAGGCAGCCTCCCTCACCACACATTTGCAGAAGTCACAGCCGCTGCCTCCGAGTTCAGGATGGCACTAGAACTATCTAACCGGAAAATAACTATAACCAGGCTTCAGCAGGAGATTAGGAAGCAGAGTCGATGACGTGTCTATGAAGTGTTTCTTTATGATTGTGTTTAGCAAGCTGCTTTTCCCATCCACAAGCAATGATACATCAGTTAAGGATATTAGGCTAACAATGGACATCGAACATTTTGGTGAAATCAACTGGTGCAGGGCTATTATTCAGGATATTCATGAGGCAGCCCAACATTGGTAAACAAGGAATAGGACATCCAACAGCCCCTCAATAAATGGTTGTGCAGCATTCGTCATTGTGAGTAAATAAATCGGGTCTAAAAATAATTGTGAGTAAAGAATTTTCCGGTCATGATTAATTTTTCCCAGTCCTGATTATATCGGGTCTAAAAATAATTTTCCTTTTAATAAGACTCATTTCTGGTTTCGGAATTATTTTTTCCTGTTTCGACTAGTTTTCCGGTTACAAAAACTCATTTCCGGTTTCGAAATTATTTTTTTTCTGTTTCGGCAGTTTTCTAGTTACAAAAGCTCGTTTCCGGTTTCGGAATCGTTTTTTCCTATTTCGGCCTGGTTCCTGTCTCCAAGGGGGTGTGCTGGCGCGCTTAATATTATCCAGCACCCTGCGCGCTAAATAACGCCACCTGTATATATATATATATATTAGTGCATCATTAATGTACATCATTAAAAATATTACTTGAATAAATGTTTTCTCCTATTTTCCAACACTACTTGAGGAGGCATAGTGCTGCTGGTTCTCCCGCTCACGAAGATCAATGCATTTAGGATCCATTGCTAATTCGTAGTCTTGCTGAAAAAATATGCCCCTTGGATGGATCACTTGATGCATAATGAAATGACATAAATCGACGACTACTTGTAACATTGTTTCCCATGGAGTCACCCCTCGTGCCTTCGTAGCTGATTCTGTAATTAATGAATCCACAGAAAAATTAAGCAAGTGTTAGATAGATGTAAAAATAAAGTACACAAATACATCTATCCCTAATAAAGAGTAGACTCTTAAATGTTCAGGATCAGTTGTGTATCCCTCTTTCACCCTGAGATGCTCGCACTTGTAATACCCACGGTACACGGAACAAGGAGGTTGCTTGTGGCACAGAAAGTTTGTGCGTAGAGTCATTTCTATATTTTTCTTCGGGGATGAGGTACTCCTTGTCTAATCAGTGCCTATAAGCCCTGTTTCAAAAAGAAAGAAATGAGAAGTTAGTTTATAAATATACTTTTATGAAAAATAAGCATGATGTACTATGGAAGATAAGAAATTCACTAACATTTTGAGAATTAATAAGAATTTCTTGTATTTACTGTTTGGCCAATCCAAGGAGTCCAATACGACAACTCTTCCAAGCTTTGGGTGTAGCATAAAAGCAATCCACCGATTTCTGCAAAAATATTATATACAATATTTAGCCATGGATTGGAGCAAGTGTATATTGTAATAAAAGATTGAAATTAGACTTACCTAGTGTTGTATGGCGTAAATATGACATCGGCCTAGTCTTGCCATTGTAGCATCATAAGCCCTATGTAGGCCGCAACCCTCTTCATGGTTTTTTTGTGACATTCTTTTCGTTTGTCATCTTTCTCCTTGGGCATTTCACACTTCTCAAGCGCCTCATTGTCGTCTGCCAACTTACTTGGTTCGGCGTGCCTGAATGTCGGTGTTTTACTGCCACGCCCACTAAGAGATACCCCTAGGTGGTGAGTTTGTACGTAGGGTGTCGCCGAGATCAGGAACTTGAAGGTGCAAGGGACACAAAGTTTAGACAGGTTCAGACCACCGGGAGTGTAATACTCTATGTCCTGTGTGTAGTTTGTATTGCCTTAGATATTGATCGGGATAATCTTGGGTGATCCTATTTGGAGGGGTCCCTACCCGCCCTTATATAGTTTAGGGGGACAGGGTTACATGGAAATTCTAACTAGATATGAGCTCAGGAGTCCTACCCAAGTACTACTCGGGTAGTTGCCTTCTATTCCGACTAGTTCTACTACTGCTCGAGTAGTTCTGCTACGGTACGAGTAGTTGCAATTGGTGTAAGTGTGGGCCATGTCCCACCCCTTATCCTATACGATGTACGCCATGTGCACAGTCCCATGGGTCCGGGTCTGACAAGATGTACGCCATGTGCACAGTCCCATGGGTCCGGGTCTGACAAGCCCTCGAGCTCTTTGTAGTTAAATACTACAGGCTTTCGAGTACTTATAACATCATCTTCGAGTTCTCCCAAACTCCATCTTGAAGGTGTCTTCCGAGTACTTCCTTGGCTACATCGAGGCTGTGAGGTGCTCATGCCCTGAGTAGTTCTCAAGTCTTCTTTTATATGGGGTGTGATTGAACTCGCACTCCATATGGAGTAGCCCCCGAGCCATAGGTTGACTCGGAGAATCAGGCTGAGGGTCAAATGAGTCTTGAATCTTCTATCCTTATCTTCCCAAAGATTTGTAAAATAAGTCGCTGATGACATGTGTACCGCAGCCCTCGAGCCTTGAATCCAAATCCCCAAGGTTTGGAATAAAGGATCCAAAGAATCGTGGCATGCAATATATGACGGTAAGAATTTGATGGTTAACATGGGCAAATTGGTTCAGAAATTCGAAAACCGCTTTGTTCGGAATAAATTCCCTAAAAAAGGTTAAACAAATAACTTCTCCAAAAAGTGCCCTAAATTACCGCTCAATTCAAACCTTGCTCCCTGAGTGCCATGTTGTATCCAGCCCCCGAGCCTAAGCTTTGGCCAAGTTGCCACTGGATCTTGAACTATCGATGAAGCCAACTAGTCGGCCTCAATTGTGACTAGTTTTGTAGGCGAGACGAGTAGTTGAAGTAGCTGAAAACACATAAAACTAGACGGGAACTAGTAAACACAGTGTTATGGGAGCGAGGCCCCTTCAGTAAACTGCATATAGTACTAGTCATGAACTAGTAAATGGAGTAGTACTGGAAGTGTGGAAGCGAGTCCCCTTCAGTAAACTACACGTAGTATTAGTCGTGAACTAGTAAACGGAGTGTTACTGGAAGTATGGGAGTGAGGCCCCTTCAGTAAACTTGCACGGAGTACCAGTCGTGAACTAGTAAACGGAGTCTTACCGGAAGTATGGGAGCGAGGCCCCTTCAGTAAACTTGCACGGAGTACCCATTGTGAACTAGTAAATAGAGTAGTACTGGAAGTATGGGAGCGAGGTCCCTTCAGTAAATTTGCACGGAGAACCAGTCGTGAACAAGTAAATTGAGTATTAATGGAAGTATGGGAGCGAGGCCCCTTCAGTAAACTTGCACGGAGTACCAGTTGTGAACTAGTAAACTGAGTGTTACACGAAGTATGGGAGCGAGGCCCCTTTCAGTAAACTTGTATGGAGTACCAGTTGTGAACTAGTAAACGCAGTAGTACTGGAAGTATGAGAGCGAGTCCCCTTCAGTAAACTACACGTAGTACTAGTCGTGAACTAGTAAACGGAGTAGTCCTGTAAGTATTGGAGCGAAGCCCCTTCAGTAAGCTTGCACAAAGCACCAGTCGTGAACTAGTAAACCGAGTGTTACTGGAAATATGGGAGCGAGGCCCTTTCAGTAAAATTGCACGGAGTACCAATCGTGAACTAGTAAATGAAGTAGTACTGGAAGTATGGGAGCGAGACCCATGCAGTAAACTACACGTAGTACTAGTCATAACTAGTAAACGGAGTATTACTTGAAGTATGGGAGCGAGGCTCCATGCAGTAAACTACACATAGTACCAGTCGTGAACCAGTAAACGGAGTAGTACTGAAAGTATGGGAGCGAGGCCCATGGACTACACGTAGTACCGATCGTGAACTAGTAAACGGAGTGTTATTGAAAGTATGGGAGCGAGCCCCCTTTAGTAACATAGAATACTAGTCGAGAACTAGTAATCTGAGTGTTACTGGAAGTATGGGAGCGAGGCCCCTTCAGTAAACTACGGTAGTACTAGTCGAGAACTAGAAAACGGAGTGTTACTCGAAGTGTGGAGCAAAGCCCCTTCAGTAACATAGAATACTAGCTGAGAATTAGTAATCTGAGCATTACTGGAAGTATGGGAGCAAGGCCCTGTCAGTAAACTTCACGTAGTACTAGTTGAGAACTAGTAAATGGAGTAGTATTGGAAGTATGTGAAGGTCAATTAGTAAGAGAAAAATAAATCTTGTTGGTAGCTTCAGTCGATTCCTTAGGCGGATTATGAGAATTTACATGTTGCCATGCGAAAACATCATGGTTGGCTCGAAGGAATTGACGACGAGGTCCTTCATGTGGAATGATTAGTTCCTTGGGTGGGCCAAGATAGGTCGTATGTTACCATGCGAAGGTGTCTCAGTTGGTCCGAAGGAGTAGATTATGCAATCCTTCACATGCATTGTTACGAAAGTGGTTGTCGTGCGAAAATGACTCGGTTGGCCCGAAGGAAATCCTTGGGCAGTCCAAGATAGGTTGTACAGCGTTGAAACATGGATGAACAGACAAAGACCCTATTTTGTGTAAATTTATTGATTCCCTGACCGAGTGGTTGAACGAATTCTTTGGGAAAGAACCCCTTGTTTTGATATAAAACTCAAGACAATGATTAAATAAGTCCCCCTAAAGATCTCCGTAAAACCTCCTTGAATCGGGTCTCAGTCTTCACATGGGTAGCCGTTTGGATTGTGCGGCGTCCAGCCCCTGAGCTTAGGACCTGGCGGAGCTGCCGAAAGCACACAAAGTGCCTTGTCGCGCCCCCCCCCCGAGCGTAGAAACCAGACGAGCATGGATGGTTGTCGATCTTGATTCGTGGGTGATTTCGGACGAAGCTGTATCGCTCGTTGATGGAGCCGTGACGGTTTGTTGATGAGACTTGACTAGTCAGAATCAATTTCGACTAGTCACTAATGGAGTGAGTCCCGCTCCTGACTAGTTTTGTAGTCGAAGTAGTCGTCGGCGGGTCATCGAGTGCCCTCGCGAAGGCGAAGTCATCATCCAATTGGACACGATCCGATGCGTCCATCTCCGTGAATGGGATTTCTTCAATGAAAACTATAAAGACCTCACAATCCAATGAGGAGCTTTTGGCAATCCACCCCTCTTCTTCATTAGAGGAATTGAGGGGCCTGCCTTCCTGGAATGGTTCTATGCTCGAAAGGTTGTCGGGTTTGATGGTGCATAAAAGTGGGCTGAGGTCAGGTAGCTTGGAGGACTCCGTGCCCTTCCGATGCTCGAGCCCGCCCGACTAAGTTGAAAGTGCAGAAAGGTGGGCTAAGTCGGGTAGCTTGGAGGACTCCATGCCCTTCCGATGCCCGAGCCCACCCGACCAAGTTGAAGGCGCCCTCGGGCCCAGGTGGCCGTTAGATAAGGGCGATGCTTCATTGATGAAGTCCAAGTAGTCAACAAAGACGGGAGCCCTTCGATGGACGGTGGCTAGTCCTCCTCTGATGACTCAGAGAAGGACTTGTGGTACAGGACCTCTGACCGAGGTACACATCGTTCAAGGGGTTCCAGGTTGTCGATCAAGTCATCGATTGCACGGTTGACATCCATGGCTTCAGGCTGCTTCTGGTCAAAAAATTGATTTCCGCCGAGACCGTTGGCGAGGTCGTATGGGAGCATGGCCCATTCGGTAAACTACACGTAATACTAGTCATAAACTAGTAAACAAAGTGTTACTAGAAGTTTGGGAGTAAGGCCCCTTCAATAACATAGAATACTAGTCAGGAACTAGTAACCTGAGCATTACTGGAAGTATTTGATAGATAATCACGTAGATGCTTTATTTGGCTAATTGATGGATTCCACTAGTCATTGCCAAATGAGGTGACCACTTTTGGCAGTCGCATGGCTAGGCTGCGACAGGGTAGCCTGAGCTTAGCCTTGAAGAAATTGAATAATTTTCTTCTTTCCAGAGTCCATCCCCACTAGCCCAATCTTTAGCCCCCGAGCGTTGGTAAAAAAGGCTCGTGACATGAGGAACAGGTGACAAGAGATCGGCTGGAAAAGGTTGCACTAATTAGGCTGGACGTTCATTGGGCACGTCTCAGAGTAGTATAGTGAGGAAGTCATGATTAACCTGAATAATAAGCATAAATGGCGACCCTGACTAGGTGGTAAAAAGGGGTACTTTTAGGTTTACAGAACCCCTTGTTTCGAGATATAGTCCCGAAACAATGGTTTAAACAAATGAAACACCTAAAAGACCCTCAGAAACCTCCTTGAATTGGGTACTTAATTTATGAATAAATCATTATTCAGGTAGTCCCGTCGCCTTTCTTCGTAGTCTCTGTTAAGTGGCAGAGCTCTTAGCGCCCTCCGAAGGGTTTGACATTCAAAGGTGGAATGCTTGCTCTTCGGGTGCCATAAGCATCGCTTGTGGAGAGCCTCCTCAAATTGTTCCTTCGAGCTGAGGGTTTTCTTTCTTCAAGTTGGTTGTTCCTCGACTGCTGGCTTGCGTTTACGAGTTGTACCCAGGTAGTCGAGGGGGATATGATAGTTGGCGGGGCTGTAGGCCTCCACCTCATCGCGCTCCTGTTGCTTGGCAATGATGAGGTTGCGGGCATCCCGGCCAGCATTGATGATAGTGCAGACGTCGCTTGTGGAGCAGTCCTAAGGGTTGCCACTCCCCCGCTGGTTCATCTCAATTGCGCGGTACCTGCGTTCAGCGCGCTTCGCATTGATGAGCTTACGGCGTTCCTTGTGGATGTCATCTGCATCTTCTGCCTTGATATTGTCTGGGAATTCACTATCCATTATTACGTCCACGTCTTCATCGAGCGGATCAAGGAGGTAGTCATCGTAGTCATCTAGCTGGACCCACTCTACGCCTTCACAGTCCTCACCGGCATGAATCATGAACACTTCTCGATTGGGCACGAAGCGTTTGGCACTCCACGCCACCAGGCCCTCATCTTCATCGTTGGAAGGAGGGAGGGGTTTGCCTTCTTGAAAAGGGAGTTCATCGGGTGTGGTAATGGATCATGGTGGACCTGATTTGAGAAACCTGGAGGGTTTCATGCCCTTATGAAGCTCAGACCTTTCTGACCAATCTGATCCCCTTACCAAGCCCCGGAGGTTACTTATTATAGGTGTCATATGAGCAGCCGAATCCACGTAGTTATCAGAAACAGTAGCCCCCCCATGCGCGGTGGCTTCTCCTTCTCCGAGTGGTAGTAGATGATCCAAATCCTCTTCCAATGCGGAGAGGGTCCTGGATTGAACCACCTAAGACCAAACTGGACATGGCTTGGGGGTTTCAAGTTTGCTGAAGGAGAGAATGTGTGTCGCGCAAAAAGTAGGCGGCAATGCGTAGATTTGATTTGTGGGTGATTTGTCGATGAAGCCGACTAGTCGGAGCTAATTCCGACTAGTTGTTGACCGTGCGGAGCTAGTCGCCAAGTAGTTTAAGACTCATCCCTGACTAGCTTCTAGTCGAGATGAGTAGTTGAAGTAGTGTTGGTGCTATCGATTTGTCGAAGCAGTCATAACTGCAGCGCGAGCCGAGTAGTCGAGGTTGTTGCTACAGCGCGTCGATGTTGTGATGCGAGCTGAAGTTGAGCGGAGTAGTCGAAATCTTCCATCTCATTGGGGTTGATACACCGAAGGGTGGATTCTACCAGAGTAATGCAATCTGTGATACCTTTATCTTCCTGAAAAGGTAGTTCCTGCATGAAGGCCACAAGGCGGGAGTCGTACTCGAGTAGTTCAGAAGGCTCTAAGCCCTTCCAGTACACAAAACGGCCTCCGTAGACGTTATGGTTAGACCCAGGTGATTACCCGGAAAGGATTCGGGATCTTCATCTGATTCCGAGTGGTTGTCGAGAACAAGGGCCTCCTGACAGGGGGTGGTACCCTTGTCCCCGGGTCCTCCCAAGCTCTAACTTGAAGGTATAGTACTAGTACTAGTTAACGAGTACTTTTCATTTGAGTCCGAGTAGTTGTCGAAAACGGGCCCCCCAACAAGCGGTGGCTCCCTCATCTCCAAACCGTGTAGAGAGAGACTCGAACCGTGAAGCCTCCTTAGATTGGTTTGAATCAGATCCGAGTAGTCCTAGTGATGAGGACATGACTAATACGCATATGACCAAGGCCCAAGCGAAGATAGAGTTAAAAGCCCAAACCACATTGAAGTCCGATTTATTCGCGAGTCCGGTTCGGACTGCAGGAGCAGGCATCACGAAAACGGACGCCCAGGCCACATACGAGCTCCATTTTGGGCGCTCTATATATCGTTGGAAAGCTAAGGAGATAAGCTTTCCAACCCAACTGATCCCATATCAAAATACGTACGGAGTCGATGGGAATCGTCGAAACAACATGACGATCAGAATCTGCCTGGATGCAGCGACGCCAGTTTTTGGGCCCAAAGGCCTTGTACTCCCTAGGGTTGCTCGGCCACCCCCTTGGCCGCCCCCCCTAGCCTCTCTCTTCTATATACACAGCAGCTGCCATTAGGTTAGGAGGGTTTTGCTTTAGATCAATCTATCTTGAACAGTCGCCGTCTTTCGGTTCGTAGAACCCCAACTTTCGAGCTTAATCATTCATCTGCAGTTGTCACTTTAATTTGAGTGCTGCATTTCTTTCGAGTTCTTGCTTGTGTTCTTTGTTTCGCAGGCAGGGATTAGCCTTCTCGGTGAGGTCAACCGGATTGTGACTACGGTTGATAACCAGAGGAGTTGTGGTGCTAAGATTGCGGGGTTCGAGTTGCTGACTTGAAGCCGGATCGGTGTGTCGCATTCCGACCAAAACGAGTTATCCTTCACCTGACGGAAGATCGGGCACCCCCGTTCATATCAAATGATATCAGAGACTCAGATTTACTGTCAGGTTTCACATCTATCTTTAGTTTCATCAATTCCGCCATTGTCCCGCAGTCCACCAAAAAGCCCTAGAAAATTTTGTGTTCGTGCTGTTTTCCCATCCCATTAGCCCTTTTAAGCCATTGCATATTTTGATATCGGAGTCTGCATCATTGAGTTTGTGTCCATCGTCGTGGTCTTGTTGCTGGTTTAGATCGAGTTCTTAGATTGGTTTGAGTTTTGCATCGTGTCACCGTGTCCTTTTCCAGCCCGTCATGACGTCCAGTTCGGACTTGCATTGTCTCTGTCCAGTTTGGTATTTTGTTGATATCTCTCGCATACGAACTAGGATTTTTATGTTCTGGTACTTTATGGAAAGCTTGTAAAATTATCTACAACTTTATCTATTGTGAGAATTCCAGAAAACGTAGTTATCTGCGCCTAATCTGTATTGGAAGTCAATTTGTTGGTGACCCAGAAATTTCTGAGTAGTCTGTATTTCGGGGTCAATATCTTCTACTTCCTTTATCCAAAAGAGACTTTCCATATATTTCAAAGAAAGAGAAAAGGAGGATCTACAACTTTCGTGTTGTAAGTTTTCGTGTTTGAGGTCTCTAAGTTTGTCAAACAGTCTGTATAAGTTTGTGTAGCAAATCTGTAATTTACAGACAACAATTTTGTGATAGCGTGGAGTTGTGTCTTGCTCTTGTGGCACTTTTGAATAGAAAAAGTAAGAAAGAAAAAGGCAAGTGCATAAAAAAGAGCTGCACAAAAAAAAAGAAAAAAATCAGAAGTGCTTGCATCCTTTTGTGTCCTTTGTGCTTGGTATATGTCGCTTGCTTGCTTGAACTAGTTCTAGGAACACGTTTAGGCCAGCAACATTGATAAGTACTTTGGATATTTATTCAATTTTTGCTATCTGATTTTCAATTGTGCTAATCCTTGATACTAAATAAAGCCCCCTGAAGATCCACATATTACTTCAGATCAGTACACCCAGAGGATCTTGCAATCTTGGTACCACTTCCTCACAGGTATCACGAACTAGCCACCGGTTGTACCATCCTCTACTTTGCATTGGTAAGAACACTTGTAAGAGCTTGGTAAGACGTGCGAGATTGTGTTTCCACCATCCACGTCCACATATAGTAGTTGATAGGGATAACCTTTTGTGTTTTCTCTTGTCTACTTACTAACAATGTCACGAAACACTGAGATTGCTCAACGAGTGCTGAGTTCTCAAATGGAGAAAGTGGAGCAAAATCAATTCAACAATTTGTTCCAGACTTTCTTTATCGTGATGGAATGACGTTGCCGAGTCATCATTGCTGGTGAGACTTGCAACAACCTTGCAAGTTTAGAGGTGGTCGAGAAGCTTGGTCTGACCATAAAGCCACATCCACATCCATACTACATGCAGTGGGTAAATTCTTACGATAAGATTAAGGTAACTGAATTTGCACATATTGAATTTAGCATTGGTTTTTACAAGAGTAGTGCTGATTTTGATATAGTACCCATGCAAGCATGTCATTTATTGTTAGGAACGCCATGGCTTAATATAAATAATATGGTACATAAAAAGGTTGCAAATAGATATTCTTTCAACTACAATGGTAGAAAAATTACACTTAACTCTATGACCCCAACTGAAATTTTCGAAGCCGATCTTCACAGAGTAGAGAGAAGAAAGAATGAGCCTTTTAGAAAAGAATGGATTATTTCAGATGTTACAGTGCCTTCCTCTAAATCTGATTTTGTACAAATTAAAGATATCGCTTTGCCTTCTGTTGGACCTAATATTTTGCAGCATGTATCTAAAACAGAAGACAAGGTGATAGAGAATGAACAGGTAATTGTCTCAGGTAAGAGCTCTCTTGATGTGCTGAAATTGTCCACCACTCATGCTATAATAGAGCAACATTTAGTGCACACCAAATCTGAATTGACTTTGTCACATGATAAATATTCTACTAATTTTTGTGATAAAGAAGAGTTGTGTGATAGTTCTATGTTTATCCCTGTGCCACAACTTGTGAAGGAAACTGATCCTTTTGTTTTGGAACCAAAGACTTATGCTAAACATAAACATTTGATTCCAATTGCTACACAAAAGGATGAAAGGAAATTGTTGTCTTCTTTAAATACTTTGGGTTATATAGAGTTTGATACTTTGTGTGCACTTAGTAGTTTGGAGGAGAAATTTAAATGTGTTGGGTTGCCATGGTTATCTCGATGTACATATCATTTTATTGGCAATTATAATTGTAAAGGAGAGTACATGGTGCATCGTGTTTATATATGTTCAAATCTGAAATCTCCTTTTGCTGTGCAACAATTTGAAGAAAAAGATGACTATTTCAAGACTAATCCTATCACGCAGAGTTCCTATTGTTCTTCTTTGTTTGTTTTGTCACAACAGGTTCAATTTCAAGAAGGGGAGCAACGCAGGATCATGTCAAGCATGGGAACAACTACTTCCGCAAGCATCAGCGACTTTGAGTCGAGGACGACTCAAAACCAAGAAGGGGAGAATGATGAGGACATGACTAATACGCATATGACCAAGGCCCAAGCGAAGATAGAGTTAAAAGCCCAAACCACATTGAAGTCCGATTTATTCACGAGTCCGGTTCGGACTGCAGGAGCAGGCATCACGAAAACGGACGCCCAGGCCACATACGGGCTCTGTTATGGGCATTCTATATATCGTTGGAAAGCTAAGGAGATAAGCTTTCCAACCCAACTGATCCCATATCAAAATACGTACGGAGTCGATGGGAATCGTCGAAACAACATGACGACCAGAATCTGCCTGGATGCAGCGACGCCAGTTTTTGGGCCCAAAGGCCTTGTACTCCCTAGGGTTGCTCGGCCACCCCCTTGGCCGCCCCCCCTAGCCTCTCTCTTCTATATACACAGCAGCTGCCATTAGGTTAGGAGGGTTTTGCTTTAGATCAATCTGTCTTGAACAGTCGCCGTCTTTCGGTTTGTAGAACCCCAACTTTCGAGCTTAATCATTCATCTGCAGTTGTCACTTTAATTTGAGTGTTGCGTTTCTTTCGAGTTCTTGCTTGTGTTCTTTGTTTCGTAGGCAGGGATTAGCCTTCTCGGTGAGGTCAACCGGATTGTGACTACGGTTGATAACCAGAGGAGTTGTGGTGCTAAGATTGCGGGGTTCGAGTTGCTGACTTGAAGCCGGATCGGTGTGTCGCATTCTGACCAAAACGAGTTATCCTTCACCTGACGGAAGATCGGGCACCCCCGTTCATATCACCTAGTGCAGCGCGAGTTGAAGTCACGTCGAAAATGGATGACATCTCGATCTCCCCAGCATGATCGGGGAGCAGCAACTCATCAAGGCTGTCGACAAACTTGTCGAGGTCACTGCATCGAATTGGTGTAGAGGCCTTCGGCTTCCTGGAGTCAGCTACGTGGCCATCAAGCCGTTGGTGATGCAGATCCAGGAGCCGAAGATGAAAGTTGTGCCCTCATCGAGCACGGTGCTGGTGAAGCTGAAAGACGCGATCGAGTTCTCCGGTGGATGCTCGATGAATAACCCTACCCAACTAGTCGGAGTCGAATCCAACTAATTGCAGTCAAGCGATCAGTGTGGTGACGGCACGAACAGGAGTTGTTCTGAGTAGTTGATGTAGTAAGCAACACAATCTGAAGTTTTGCCGAGTACTCAATGTAGTCGCCGATGTGTAGCCGAGCATTCTCGTGAAGTCGAAGTAGTCATTGGCAAATGTTGATGAAGCCAACTAGTCGGAGTCGAATCCGACTCGCCCAACGGCAGAGTGTGGCAGAACCAACCTGAATTACACTGGCTCAAGTGCGCTGATCCTTTTTCGGAAGGCGGCAAGGACTCAACCGCACTTTAAACAGTGTAACCCCGTGGTCTGTCAGGTAAAATCCCGATAAAACCACCTAACTTAGGATCAAAACAAGGTACCTCACATGAAGGCGAGTCCAGAGATATAAGCACCAACAATTTTACATCATAGGCAAAATATTACATTAGTTTCAGATATATATAGTAGTAAGACCTAACTAGTAAGAATTTATACAAGACCGTTTTGAAGGGGTGAGTATCCGCAGTGGAAAGTAAAATACGCCACTATCCGATGTCGCGGAACTGATATCGAGCTAAGCCCAAGCTCAACATCACTCGGAGGAACTGTGTTGGCCGGGGACGGATCCCATTCCACGGACCAACCATCGGGAAGAGCATAGGGCCAGGGCACAGGCAGAGCAGAGTCCTCAGGGGGATTACCTGAAATATAGTTAAATTTGCAAGACTGAGTATTCTAATACTTAGCAAGGCTTACCCGTTTCATGGTATACGTAGCCATGTAGCTAGACTATAAAGGCTTTGTGAACAGTTCTGGGTTTGTCTTTTGCTGAAAAGCACCAAAGAGTAGGTCCTTAATTTTCAAATTTTAGCTTTCAGATTCTAGTTGATTATCCATTCTAGGTAAGCAACTATAATTACTCAAGCATGGTAGAAACTTTTAAACAAACATCATTTTTGATAATCATAAGGTTGCTCTTATTACTCTATGTGGCAAAGGGATCAAGCAGTCTCGATCTCCGCGAGAAACGGACAATTCAGAATCAAATTTTCAAACCTTGCAAGGATAAACCTAACTCACACGCTTGGAACATCCAACGATTGTTCCAAGCAACCGTTTGCCTTTCATTCTGACTCGTGGATCAGTGCCACCACAAGCGACTGTAGGACCGTACACACATCCAATGTGCAGGATGTACGCCTGTAGCGCGACTACATGACCGTACTCCTGTTCGCTGTGCAGAACATACTCCCTCACATCGGTGCGTGTACGAAAAACCAAATTACGAGTGGTGGGGGGTATGTCCACTTCTCGGACCGATCGGTTACTAGGCTTACAACTTACCCATAATTCACGGCATGTGGCTAGTACTTTCAAACGCTTAACCACCGCTACCACACACCATGACCTTATCAACTTTTATCAACACAGACGGGGTTTCTTCCAAGGTCATGAGTCATAATCACAACCCCGTCCATTATCTTGATAGTGATTGCAGGAATGTAAACATTGCAACTCCTATAAAGCTCACGAGTGACAGGCAATCACTCGACTTGTACCAGTCTTATTAGCATAGCAGCTACTCAGACTCAAGTTCTAATATACAGTACATAGGATTCTAGGAATGTGCAACTAGGGTTTCCATACAACTCCTAAGGACTTAGATGCATCAGTACAATAAATTAATATTTAAATTGCAGTGTATGAAAATAGGGTTTATGTCCGGGGCTTGCCTTCGCTGGCGGGGCTGGGGTTAGAGATGTCAACACTAAAACTTTCCGAACCGGGGTTCGGGGCTTCAGTTAAATCTCCGGTGACATTCTCGGGGTCTTCAGAAATTCCTTCTTCTGATTCCAGAATTAGCTGATAATCTCCGTCAGCGAGAGTTGTCGAGTCTACATGATATGCAAACATTATAATTTAGGGAATGCATACACTTTTATTTCATTTCATGATAAAGTTGCAATCCAATAAATAAATATTCTATTTAGCAAACCTATCATCTACTTTCCTACTGGGAAATCATTTATCGAGTACAAACTAAACTACCTAATTGCATTAAGTGACATGTTTAGTTACTCTAAGCAACCAAACTAATTATATTAGATAGCATGGGGGTGATCCTAATTTACCAAACTAACTCCCTTAAACACCATTAGTGGATTTTAGGAACTAAACTAATTATTCTTTAAAGAAATGGGGTTATTATTATTAAAAACTCTTGTTTTTTATCAAATAATTAAACCCTAAGTTAGGAGTGATTACTAATACTACAAAAATTAGTATAAACAGACCTAATTGAAATAATCTTATGCTAAAAGTTTCAGAATATTTTATGCAGTAAATAAATTAGAAGAAATATTTCAATTAATCAGCACGTAGAACATGTTTTATTACCATAGAGCAAACTACAGCAGTACTGGAGCTATAAATTTAATTGAGTACTGGTGAAGCATGAAGGAAGCTTCTGTAAATTTATCAGATTTTTATCTCCACAGAAATAGTGCTAAACAATAAACAAAATCAGCACTATTATTTCAAGATCTATTTATATCTAGAGTTCCAGATAGATTCAGGTGCTGAAACTTTATGGACATGTCAAGCAACTCAGAAAAATCATTCAAAAATATTTTCATAATTTTTCATGAACAGAATGTAGCATAATTGTTCGTTCTCGAGATACCCCTGGTTTTTCACAAAAAAGACCCAATAAGATTGAAATCACAGCAATCAGGTCCTTGGCCGGATTGAAATAGGGGACAAGGAGGGGAACGGCGGCGTTCCAGTGAGGTGACTCACCGGCGGTGGATCGGAGGTGGGGGAGGAGCTTCAGGGGGTCGAGGCGGTTCACCGGAGCTACTTGGCGGGGGCTAGGACGGCCGGAAGGGCTGGTCCCCACGGCGACCCGGGACGGCGGCGAGAGGGTGATCGACGCCAAGGTGGATTCAGCGCTCGAGGGCACCGATGGAGGGGCTGGCGAGCTTCACGGGAACAAGGCGAAGCTGTTGGAGGGGTTGGTGTGGATCGAGAAGAGGCGGGGCGAGCTGTCCACGGCGGCGCAGAGCAACTGCAATGAAGTTCAACGGCGGCGGCGTTCCGGTGGTCGGAGTTCAGGAAGGTGGCGAAGAAGTGGCTAGGAAGCTTCTTCGAGTAGATGTAGTGCTGGTGGTGAGCTCGGTGAGGTCCAAGAGGGGGCGGAGCGGCGGGACGACGGTGAAGTCAATCGGCGACAGTGGATAGAACGGCCGGCGCGGCGTTCTAATGGCGCGAGCATGAGGGAATGGAGAAGAACTGGCTATGAAGCTTCAGTGGGGTGTAGTGGTGCCAGTGGAGCACGGGATTGTGGGTGTGGGGAGGTGGGGGTGGCTGACGACAGTGAGCAGAGAGCGCGGCGGTGGTCCGGCGGGGTGCTGAGCGGAGGGGAAGCCGAAGAAGCAAAATGCGGACGCATGAGCGGATTAAAGAAGTCGAGAAGGACTCCTGGACATGCGGAGGAACCAAGAAGAGGCACGGGCGAGCCGGAGCAGCGGCTGTCGACCGGCGGCGCGAGGTGGCAGTTTCAGGCGATGGCGGAGCGACGTGGCATGCGTGGGAGAAGACAGTGGGGAGGCGCTGAGGCGGTAGCAGGGCTCGCTGGCGACGCGTGGAGCGGCACTGGAGCAGGAGCTGGCCTCGAGCGTGCAGCAACGGCGGCCAGCGGCGGTGCTGCTGCGGCAGCAGGGAAAACAGAGGAGGAAGAAAGGGGAGGGGAGATCCTAGGGTCCTATGAAACAAAAGTTCCCTCTGTTCTAAAGCTCAAATGAGAAAATGGTCAAAATAAAAGTTGTAGAACTTTTTAAAAACTACAATTTTGCTTTAAGGTTCAAGTTTAAAAACTCAAAGAATAAGGTTTTATTTTTGAACTCTTGGGCAAAATTCAAAATTATCAAGTTTTTGGTCCTATTGAAGGTAAATTTCATTAGGTTTTGGACCTAAATACAAGTTTTTATGCAAGGTAATGATGACTAACATTCTTACACTATGCACTACAGGAAAACAGCAAACTTCCGACAGCCAAAATAAACTTTCGACGGCCCTGTCAGAATTTAAATAACTTCCGACGGCCAACGAGGCAGCCGTCGGAAGTTACTTAACTTTCGACGGCCGGATAGAGAGCCGTCGGAAGTTACTTAACTTCCGACGGTTGTAGATAGAGCCGTCGGAAGTTAAGTAACTTCTGACGGCCTAGGGCGGGCCATCGGAAGTTGAGTGGCCCGCCGTTACCCCCCGGCCGGGCTCGCGTTATCTCCAGTCTATCCGTTTTCCCCCATATCTCCCGCGATCTCCCGCCGCCGCGCCGCCGCCGGTCCCAGCTCGCCCCGCCCGCCGCGCTGCCGCCCGTCCCCGCCGCCGCCCGTCCGCGCCACCGTCCACCCGGGCCCCGTCCGCGCCGCCGTCCGCCTCGGGCCCCGTCCGCGCCGCCGCCTCCGCCCCCGGGCCGTGCGGCCGCCCGGCCTCCTGCGCTGCCGCCCGTCCGCGCCGGCATCCACCCCGGGCCCCTTCCACGCCACCGCCCGTCCGCGCCGTCCGTGCCGTGCTGCCGCCCGTCCCCGCCGTCGCCCGTTCCCGCCACCGCCCGGCCGCGCCGCCGCCCGTCCCCGCTGCCCCCGGGCCGCGCCGCCTCCCGTTCCCTCCGCCGCCCGGCCGCGCCACCCGGCCCCCCCGCCGCCCGGCTCCCCGCCGCCCGGCCGCTCTGCCCGGCCCGCCGCCGCCCGACCCCCCGCCGTCCAGGTGAGTGCAGCACCGTCGGAAGTTAAATAAAATATTGTATTTGATATGCATATTGTAGTGATTAAACACTAATCGCTTAAGTTTAGTAACTAAAGCTTTATAATTATGATATATCTAATTTAAAATTAATCGCTCAAGATAACTATATTCTAATTTTGCAATTATTTAACTTAAAGTATGGGTGAGGATCGACGATGGATGTACGAAGGTTGGCCTAATTTGTCAGATAAATGGATAGCTAATACGGAGGAATTTGTTAAGCGTGCTTTTGCTATGTCAAAGAATGGAAATGATGTGAGATGCCCATGTAGCCGTTGTCGTATTTGCCACTGTCAGACTAGGAAAGTTTTGTCCTCACATCTGATAAAGTATGGTTTCATGCCTAACTATGAGGTGTGGGTGTATCACGGTGAAGCTTTACCTCCTCAGAATGCACCAGAAGTCCCAATACCATTAGAAGTGGCGACATCGCCACAAGTTCTAAGTAATGATAATGGAGAGTATGATAGAATGGATGACATGCTTCGTGATTTAGGGGAAGATATGGAGCTCCCATCCGAGACTGAGGATCCACCCACGTCGGAGGCTAAAAATTTTTTCGAGCTCCTTAAAGCTTTAGAAGAGCCGTTGCACGAGCACACAAAAGTGACTGTCCTTGCTTTCGTGACTCGACTCATGGCTATTAAGTCCAAATTCACATTATCTCACAATTGTTATAATATGATCTTGAATTTGATTGGTGATATACTTTCGGCAAATCACAAGATGCCTAAAGATGTCTACCAATCAAGGAAATTGTTGTTTGGGCTTGGTATGGACTACAAAAAGATTGATGTTTGTCCAAATAACTGTATGCTTTTTTGGAAAAATGATATAGATTTGAAGAAGTGTCGAAAGTGTCAACAATCGAGATTCGTGGAGGTTGTAAATGAAGATGGTGAAAAGGTGACTAGAGAGATAGCACAAAAGCAACTTCGCTACATGCCTCTTATGCCTCGGTTGAAGCGGTTATTTTTATCAAAGAATACTTCTAAGCACATGAGATGGCACAAAGAGAGGGTGCGTGCAAACCTAGAGTTGATGGTGCACCCGTCTGATACTGATGCATGGAAAGCTTTAGATGATTTTGATCCAAATTTTGCTAGTGATGCAAGAAATGTTCGGCTTGGTTTGGCGACAGATGGTTTCTCACCTTTTAATATGACTGCATCATCATATTCTTGTTGGCCGGTATTTGCTATTCCGTATAACCTTCCACCACATCTTTGCATGAAATATGATTATATGTTCTTGTGTCTTGTAATTCCTGGTCCGGAACATCCTGGAACACGACTTCATGTGATGATGCAACCTTTAATCGTGATCTAGATAAGTTGTGGCAAGGTGTTGAGGCATATGACTATTACAAGAAACAAAGATTTACCCTTCGAGCTGCATTTCTATGGTCGATCCATGATTTCCCGGCATATGGTATATTTGCTGGCTGGAGCTGTCATGGACTTTTAACCTGTCCGATCTGTGGTAAAGATACAGACTGTTTCCGCCTTGAGTTCGGTGGTAAGATATGTTACTTTGATTGCCACAGACGCTTTTTGCCAGAGAATCATCCATTCAGATTTCAGAGGAACGCTTTCAGGAAGGATACTATTGTCACGAAGGGGCCACCGAAGCGTATGAGTGGAATAGAGATTCTAGCTATGTTGAAAGATTTAAAGATGAATACAGATGGAAATGGATATGTTGGTTTTGGAACTGAGCACAACTGGACTCATATATGTGGATTATGGGACCTTCCTTATGTCAAATCGCTGATTCTAATGCACAATATCGATTTGATGCACCAGAAACATAATGTTGGTGAAAGCATTATAAGTACGTGCATGGAATTCACTGATAGAACGAAAGACAATGTAAAGGCCAGAAAGGACTTGGCACAGATTTGTAATCGACCGTCCCTAGAGTTGACTGAAAGTGGTGGTAAGCCACGGGCTGCTTTTTGTCTGAAATCCAAACAGAAAAAAGAGGTAATGAAGTGGTTGAAGAATTTGAAGTTCCCCGATGGTTATGCGGCAGGTTTTAGGAGGGCTGTGAATTTGAAGACCCGAAAAATAAATGGGTTGAAGAGTCATGATTACCATATAATTATGGAGAGACTTCTTCCTGTTATGTTTTGCGGATTTGTACATGATGATGTGTGGAAAGTGTTGGCTGAGTTAAGCTACTTCTATCAGCAACTTTGTGCTAAAGAAATCAAGAAAGAGATGATGGAGAAGTTGCAGAAAGAGATACCAATACTTTTATGCAAGTTGGAAAAAGTTTTTCCTCCAGGCTTTTTCAATCCAATGCAACATCTACTTGTCCACCTTCCATATGAAGCTAAGATAGCTGGTCCGGTCCAGTATAGGTGGATGTATCATATTGAAAGAGCGTTAAAAAAGCTTAGTGCAATGGTTGGCAATAAAGGAAGAGTTGAAGGATGCATTGCGGAAGAATTTAAGTACAAAGAGATATCATCCTTCACAAGTGTATACTTTGCAGAGGAACACAATGTGAATGCACCTAAGTTGCGTTACCATGTAGATGAAGAAGTTCGATGTAGTGATCTTTCAATTTTCGAGTGCAAGGGAAAGACCGTTGGAGCCTCTACAAGATGTGACCCTGATCGTGAGCAAAATTTGTCTGCTTTGCTCTACATGTATGCTAATATTGATGAGATGGCTCCATATTTCAAGTAAGATTAATTTTTTACTTAATTTATGCTGTTAGTTATCGTGGCTGGTATCTCATCCGTTTACTTCACAAACAGGGAATTTGAATTGCAAACTTGGTCATCTAGGCGTAAATTTTCTTCGAAGCAATATGAAAACATGCTTCGATATGGTAGAGTTCGGAAGCCAAATTTTCTTAATTGGTTCCGGGATTATGTAAGAATTTATAATTTTTTGTGATATTTTCTTACTATGTTTCAAATATCTAATTGAGTCATATAATTGACAGTGCGACAGAATGCCCCACATACACAAGGATTTATGTTAGATGTCGCTTGGTATAGTAACTGTTAGAAGCTATGGTCAGTATAATATCAATGGGTTTCGGTTTTGTTCGACAAAATTTGAATCTACTCATCCTTTTGTAGCCACAACAAATACTGGAGTTGTTTGTACGACAAAGGATGATCGAGAAAGGAGGATTAATTATTATGGAATTGTTAAGGACATACTTGTTTACGACTTCACGGGACCGAACAATCTTCAAGTAGTGTTCTTCCAATGTGATTGGTTTGATCCCTATCACGGCACTCGAGAAAATCAATTCGGTATGGTAGAAGTACGACATGAGAACAGAACACGTGTGTGCAACGAATTTGTGCTTGCTCACCAAGTCGATCAGGTGTATTATATGTCGTACCCATGCAGGGATCTAAAAGACTGGTGGGTAGTGTACAAGGTCAATCTTCGTTAACGGATACACATCGCTGACGATCAGGTGTATTATCAAAGAAATTTGCAAGAAGGGTTTGAAGAAATTTATCAAGAAGATGAACTCCCGAGCTCTTTCAACATAGATACAGAGTTGTTGTCAGATGCATTAGTGGGAGATCAAAATGATGTAGTAGTTCCTCCAAAAAGAAAACGAGTGCCAAGGAAGAAAAAAGTTACTTGGCGTCCTTCGAAGCATACAAAACAAATTGATCCTAATTTTGAATATGATTGATAAGTAAATACCTTATGTTTCCTTTATTTTATATGTACTATTAATTATATTTGTATTGATGTACTAACTTCTTTTTTTAACAGGATGTCAAAAAGGATAAAAAACCTAGCAAAGAGTTTCGTGAAAAGCACTAAGCTATCAAAGAGACAAGATGACGATCTGTTTGCGGGCACTTCTATGAGAGCTTCAAGCCGTAGACAATTGCGGGAACACTTACCTCCAGAGATGCAGGGGCAGATTGCGTTCCAGAGAGATGAGGTATATATATGTAATGTTTATATGTTTATTCTAATTTTGAGATTCAATATAATTACTGAAATATTTTATGTATTTTGTAGAGTGAAGAGGAGACGGATGAGGAGACAAGTAGCAAGCAGTCGGACGACGCGGGCCAGGAGAATGACTTAGGTGGTTGGGATAGATGGTCTGAAGGATCTGCAGGTGGAGGGTCGGCAGGTCAAGGGTCAAGAGTTGGAGGGTCAAGAGCTGGAGAGACTAGTGCTGGTGATGTGGAGACAGTAGCTGGTGATGAAGGGGCAGGAGCTGGAGAGGCTGGGGCTGGGGCTAGAGGGTCAGAAGCTTGAGGATCTGGAGGGCAGGGTCGGACACGTAGGCGGCGGTCGAAGATTGGTTGAATTCCGCCGCCTAAACCTCCACGAGAAGAAGAAAAGTGCGTGATCACACCGAATGGAGATGGGTTAGTATATTTTTTCTATGTTTTAGTACATAGTCTTTATTCCGAATTGATTCTAATTGTTTTATATACTTGTAGGTCTTGGCTTGAGCCTAATTTCCCAGGTGTTGGTCATTTAAGACAGGTGAACAAAATTTTAGGTAACATATGCCGTATGCTTTGGCCTGGAATGGTAGAACTTGTATCTGGTGAATGGATCCCTGCTACATCTTGGAATCATTATAGATATGGTGTCAACATAATGTTCGGCAATACCCAAAAGGCAGTTTGTGCTGAGTTTTGGGTATGATTGCTCTTATGTACTGATTTAATTTTCTACATACGATGGCTACTGATTGTGTAAAATTTTTGCAGAAATATTACAAGTTGCCTGAGGAGGGAGCTTATGATGATCATGCCAGACGTGTGTTCCACCATAACGCACACATTGTGGTTAGAGATATGATTTCTTATGCTAGAATTCAGGTTGTTGCTTCTTATCTGGAACGGACTCAAGGGATAAGATTTGAGAAGAAACGGGATGCTGGAAAATATTACTTGACTGAGGAGCAATTACGCGAGGTAAACTGTTGCAAGTTGCAATTAGTATGATTCTGTTTGTTACCTTGAAACGAAATATTGTTGTGCAGGAAATGATTCCGTGGATGGCCACACGTGAGGAGGCTTATCATGCCTTATGTCACTATTGGACCACAGATGAGTTCAAAAGCATTTCCCAGAGATGAATTCTTTGAAATGAATTCTATTAATTTCATTTATCAATGCATGCTTCTTTAATTTTTTGTTGTATGTATAGGAAGTTCGCACAAGTGTAGGCCGAGTGATATTCAGGTCTACCTCGAAGGTCATAGAGGACGTGATTCTACAAATCCGGATCAGTTGTGCTCTCAGGCGGCTATAGAGCGCCTGGTATATCTAAATTTACAAAATTAGCACTATCGAGTTGTCATGAAACAATCTTGTATAATTGTGTGATTTTGTTCTTTGAAGGCGGCATATGGTGACCAAATGATTGCTCGCCATGGAGAGGGTTATGATTGGAGAAACGCGCCTATTGATCCTGAGGCCGTTTACAGTAGTGGTGGTGGAAAACCTCATGGCCGGTTAGATTTCTTTAAATTTCAATCTAATTTTATAATTTAAGCAAAAAATACATATTTTGAATTTGCTATATTTGGTCAATATTTGTAGGTATCCATTATTCGACAAAGTCATTGACTCGAGTCAGGTGCCGTCGCGTCAAAGAGCGGGATCGTCGCGGTCAGCAAGTCGTAGCACAAGTAGTGGCGATGACAGCGCGGAGGTTGTAAGGCTGCGTGAAAAAGTAAGACAACAGGAGCTACAGCAGCAGTGGTTCCAAGCTCAACTTGCACAACAGAATGCAATACTGCAGGTAAATCTTAATTGTTACAACTTAGGTTAAGTTACATTCTTGCTGACAAATTTGATCTTTCAGCAAATAGTGACCCAACAGAATATACAAGTGCCACCACTGGTACCTCCACCTTTTGCACAGGCCGGTTGGCCATCAGCTTCACCTGAGGTATGATAATCAAGGATTCAAATGTTAGTTCATAGTTATCCAATTAGTTATCTTTCAAACTAATCTTGTCCATTTATCTTTTATAGCCTTTTCACACCCCACCACCTAACTTAGCGGCACCGGGAGACTCACTCGTTGATCCAACAACAAATTGGGCGGATCAATTCATTGGAAGTGGTGGATCAACTCAACCAGGTGATGGAGGTGGCCAAACTTAAGTGAAACATTATTGTTGTATGAATTTGTTTAATATGATACTTGTATGAAGTTTGTCAACTTTGATTATGAACCTGTGAAGCTTATGTATGTGGATATATGAATTGTATACCTGCGTGCAATTTGTGATTGTGAATTATAATTGTGGATAAAATTTGATTTTATATAATGTTCGTGGTTGGTTTTGGGGTTTCAAGTTGTGCTGTTAGTTTGGAAAGCTTAACTTCCGACGGTTTCTGGGCAGCCGTCGGAAGTTTGCGGGGATTAACTTCCGACGGCCGTTGAAACCGTCGGAAGTTAAGAGACGGCCGTTGTGGCAGAACCAACCTGAATTATACCTGCTCAAGTATGCGAGTCCATTCCTGAGGGCTCCAACGTGCTTCAAACGGTATAATCCCTTGGCCTGTCGGGTAACGTCCCGATAAACCACTGATACAGGATCAAATAAGGTTACCTCACACGACGGTGATGTGGCAGAACCAACCTGAATTATACCGGCTCAAGTACGCGAGTCCACTCCAAAGGGCTCCGACGTGCTTCAAATGGTATAATCCCTTGGCCTGTCGGGTAACGTCCCGATAAACCACTGATACACAGGATCAAATAAGGTTACCTCACACGAAGGTGAGTCCAGAGATACAATCACCATTACATTTTACATCACAGAGAAAATTACATTACAAGGGTTTCCAAAAGAAGTACGAAGTTTCAAATTCAGAGAAAAGATTACAAACTGTTAAAACTATGTTTTTTTAGCAGCAGAAAACATATGCGATGATTACAACACGTCGTTAAGACGGATGTCATGCTAAGCCCGGGCATGACATCACTCGATATCACCAGTGCTGGCCGAGGACGGATTCCATTCCACGGACCAACCTTCTGTAAGAGCACCGGGCCAAGGCAAGGGAAGAGTAGGGTCTTCAAGACATTACCTGCAGAACATATAACTAGCAAGGCTGAGTATACTAATACTCAGCAAGGCTTACCCGGGATTGGGTATACTTAGCCCATAACTACACTTATGAAGGCTTATAATAGTTCTGGGTTAAGTTTCAGCTGAAAAGCAACTAAGAGTAGATCCTTATTTTCAACTTTTAGCTTTCAAGTTCTATGTGATTAACCATTCTAGATAAGCACTTACAACTAAGCAAGCAAGGTAGAGCTCTTTATCTCAACCATCCGTATTATTCATCATATAGTTGCTCTTGTTACTCTGTGTGATAAAGGGATTAAGTAGTCTCAATCATCGTGAGAGGCGGACGATTCTGAATCGAATTTAACCTTGCAAGGTAAACCTAACTCACACGCTTGGAACACCAAAGGGTCGTTCCAAAGCAACCGTTTGCCTTTCATTCCGACTCGTGGATCAGATCCACCACAAGCGACTGCAGGAACATACGCACATCACTCGTGCAGGACATACGTCTGTAGCGCGACTACAAAACCCGTATTCCTGGTTGCCCTTGCAACACGTATTTCCCCAATCGAATCAAGTAACCAAAAGAACCAAATACATGTGGTGGGAGGTATGTCCACTCGTCGGGCCGATTGGTTACTAGGCTTACCGCTTACCATATTTCGCGGCATGTGGTTAGTACTTTCAAACGCTTAACCCCGATCGGCACACACCGCGACCTTATCAAATTCAACAACACAGATGGGGTATCACCTCAACCATGATACCTTACAAAACTCCCGTCCGTCATCCTTATAGTGATAACAGGAATGTAAACATTACAATTCCTATATCGCGCGAGTGACAGGAAATCACCCGACTTCTACCGGTCCTATTAGCATAGCAGCTAGCCGGACTCAAGTGCTAGTATTCAATACATTGGTTCCTAGGAGAATGCATCTAGGGTTTCAAGCAATTCCTAAGAACTTAATGCATAGAATATGTAAATAGATATAGATTGCAGTGTACTAAAATAGTGGGTTATGTCCGGGGCTTGCCTTTACTGGTGAGGCTGGGGTTAATCAAGTTAATAACGTCCGAACTTTGGTTCGGACCTTCCGAGAATTCCCTGATGAAGTTCTCGGGGTCTTCAGGACAATCTCATTCTGGTTCCAGGATCTGTAGGAATTTCCACGGCTTGGTCCACGATCAGCTTGTAATCTCCTCCAGCGAGAATAGTCGGTCTATATGATATGCAAGAATGTAGAATTAAGGAATGCATAGTCTTTTTATTTTATTTCACAATAAGTTGCAATCCAAAAGATTAACACCCAAGAACTCATGGTGCAAAAGAAACTTGAACTTTGAATCATAAATATTCCACTCATGACTATAACATTAATTTAATTGGAAACAAGAATTAAAATACTTAAATTTAAATTTAAAATTGAATGTAAACCCTAGATAATTAGGGTTATAAAGTTTTGAAAACTTAAACACAGATCAATTGCATATTTAAAGATTCTGATGAAAAGATTTAATTAGATAAGCTTTACTGAAAAGACTTTAGCTAATTTTTATATAAAACAAATGGAATTGATCCACTTATAAGAATTAAATTATAAAACAAGATTAGGTTTGAAAAGTCCACATTACTTCATACTTAATCTATGGAGATTGTATATTAAAAATCATGATCACAAAGTTAACATGTTGTAACAAAATTGGAACTATGGATAGGATATTATACTCCCATGTCTTAGATTTAGCATAGATTCAAAAGTATTTTGTTTCATATCAAACTTACTTAATAGAAGTTGTAGAGTTCAAAATATAATTTCAAACAAAACTGATTTTGCAATTTTTGGAATTTTCTACAATTTTCTATTGAATTTACAAGCCAAAAATACCCCTCACATGAAATAACAAGCATTCATTCACTTCTAATTTAAACACAGCACAAATCATATACTTCATAGCATGGTCATAAAACAAAAGTGATAGAGTTTGAAATAAGGATTCAAGTCCAACTGGTTTCACATTTTTTTGAATTTTCTATGATTTCCTAAGAATTTTCAAAGTTCAGCACATTGAAAAGGAAGAAAGGATTGAAAACTTCCATACAGGCCCTCGGAAACAAGTAAATCCTTGTAGACAAGTCCTTCTGCCATGGCCGGCCGGTGCAAGCTCAATTGAGCTCAAATCCGGGGAGGAAGAAGCTCGGATGGCAAGGGGAAAGGGGATAGGGAGTGAGAGGGCACCGAGACACACCCGTTTGAGGGCTTGGCCGGACTTGGGGAGGCCAAATGGGTCGCCGGCGGGAGGCAGGAGCGGCGGCGGCACGGTGGCGCGGGGAGCCGAGCTGCGGCGTGGGAGAGGCGCAAAGGAGTGGGGGAACTGCTTCCAGGGGTCCCGGGGCGGCTACTTATAGGGAAGAGAAGATAAGGGAGGGGTGCCAGGCCGAGGTCCACGGCGGCGTGGAGGGGGCAGTACTGGTGGCACTCAGGCGGCCGGTGGCGCGCGCGTGGCAGAGCAGGAAGGGGCCACGGAGGTGGGCTAAAGCGGCGGGCAGGGATAGGGGAGGCGCATGAGGGTGAGAGAGCAAGGGGGCTTCACTGCCGCGGCCTGATTTCGAGGAATGGCGGCGGCGGCGGTGAGCAGTAAATAAACCAGAGGAAACAGAGGGCCTGCCAGAGGAGGAAGAAAGGTTGAAGGCGCCAAGGACCTGTTTGCAAATTGCAAAATCTTCAAGGGCCTGAAAGTAAAGCTAAATTTCCCACTGATACAGGGCTCTAATGAAAAAATGACCAAAATAGAAAATGTGTAACTTTTCAAGCTCTACAACATTGCTTTAGGGTTTGAATTCAAAAACTCAAAGTATGCAACTTTATTTTGAACTTTTGGACTAACTTTAATTTTTATAAAGATTTGTCCTTGTTACATATTTATACACATAACTTTGGGCCTTAATGCAAGTTTCCAGGTAAGTCATGATTACTTGCATTCTTATAATTTGGCCCCTAGTAAGTTTTGAAAATTACTTTTGGTAACTCATGCATTTTGCACAAAAGGACTCATATTTTATAAAATTACACACAGGGTCTTACTTCTAAAAATACATCCAACCTTATACAAATCAACACATGCATTACATTTCATACCTAATGTGACACAATTTGACACCTAGGGTGTCACAGGTGAGTCCAGAGATACAGTCACCATCATATTTTACATCACAGGGAATTATATTACAAGAGTTTCCAAAAGTAGTACTAAATTCCACATTTAGTAAAATTATTACAAACCGTTAAAGTTAAGGTTTTTGGCAGCGGAAAACATACGCGATGATTTACAGCACGTCGTCAAGACGGATGTCATGCTAAGCCCGGGCACGACATCACTCGGTATCATCAGTGTTGGCCGGGGACGGATCCCACTCCACGGACCAACCATCAGGCAAAGCATAGGGTCATTGCATGGTAAGAGTAGGATCCTCAAAGACATTACCTGAAAAACATGTAACTAGCAAGGCTGAGTATACTAATACTCAGCAAGGCTTACCCGGGATTGGGTATACTTTAGCCCATAACTAGACTCATGAAGGCATTGTAAAGGTTCTGGGTTTATTTTCAGCTGAAAAGCAACAAAGAGTATAACCTACTTTCAAGTTTTAGCTTTCAGATTCTAGCTTGATTAGCTATTCTAGGTAAGCACCTATACTAAACAAGCAAGATAGAGATTATGATCCATCAAGTTTCTTCCAACTTTTGTTACAGTTCTTACTCTATGTGGTAAAAGGGATAAGCAGTCTCAATCTCCGCGAGAAACGGACGATTCCTTAATCGAATTTCAACCTTGCAAGGTAAACCTAACTCACATGCTTGGAACATCCAAAGATCGTTCCGAAGCAACCATTTCCCTCATATTCCGGGTTATGGATCAGGGCCACCACAAGCGACTGCAGGACCGTACGCACACCAATTGTGCAGGACATACGTCTGTAGCACGACTACAAAACCCGTATTCCTGTCTGCCATGCAGAACGTACTCCCACATGTCGGTGCGTGTAAACATAAAATAAAAGTCGAGTGGTGGAAACGTGTCCATTTGCCGAGCCATTGGGGTACTAGGCTTACCGCTTACCATATTTCGCGGCATGTAGCTAGTACTTTCAAACGCTTAGCTACCACTGCCACATGCTGCGACTGTCACACCCGATTTATAAGAACATAAATCGAGCAATCATATATGCGCCAGGATCAAGTCACGCATATATACAACAGACTATCAAGATATCACAACACATGTCACGAATAAAAGCGTATAAATTATAAAATGAATATCTTTATTACAACTGAATCAAGGATCAGTTCAAGGAAAGCGGAAGCGTAAAATGAATACATGAAGAGCTGGGCGCCACAGGGATGTCGACTGGGAGACAACGCCTAGAAATCGTCGAAGCCGCTGACGTAGTCCTCCACGTTGCCGGGCACTGAGCAGCAGTCGAAGATATCCGAAATAGAACAGAAGAGTAGAGAGGCAAGTGTGAGTACAAACTCGTACTCAACAAGTATAACACAAACTATGAGGCTCTAGGCTAGCTGACTCAACTGCATTAGCTTTTAATCTTGGCAAATTTTATTTAAGCTAATTACTACAAGTGGATGAGTTACCATAAACCCAAATTGCATAAGAAATTAATCAGTGTTAATTAAGATCTACTGGGAACCATCCAAACCAAAACCACCCGGGGAATCTCCCTCGTCAAAGGTTGATAACCCCACTAATCAGACGGAGGATCTGGGCCGCTCATGACTGTGAGCACAGCTGATATATCAGTTTTACACTCTCGAGAGGTTGCACAACTTTACCCACAAGTCGTGAGCTACGCTAGTTATTCATCACACTTCCTTAGGTGAGATGGCTAGCAAGCACACTACGAGACCGTTACAAAGGACCACGTTGGTAAGGCGTAACCGTTAAGGATTCTGGATCAGCAACGATGGGGCCCACCTCCAGGGGTACAAGACACACAGCATAGACCAAGCCGGAGGAGCAGGGACCATTGAAGCTTACCACCCCTCTTGCCCACGCAGGTAAGTTACTCCCGAACCAACACGACCTAATTAGTAAGTCAAGACCGTCCCATTCCAGTCTTGTGGTTGCGCGGTTGTCCCAGGTTGTCGCTCTATGAACCGGTCCTTAGGGAGAGTAGCCAACCAAGCACTAAGCACCGTGCTGGCCCCCTAAACCATGTTTCTAACAAAAACATCTTTTAAGGACGCACAAACCACTCAAGCACACAGCACAGAGGGTCGGCTCCAGAATTAAGTTGCATAAGACCATTAATCAAATTAATTAAAAAGGACCAAGATTTGTTATAGCGCAGCAACCTAGCACAGCTAACCAAAATGCAACCCATAGGATATATATAAGAATCTAAAGGTGGCTAGGAAGTCCTTATAGGTATGCAGAATTAAAATGCAGTATGAAATTGTATTTAAAAGTGATAGGAGGTTCATGTTATACTTGCCTTCCTCGTACTCTCCCGGCTGCTGCTCGAACTGCTCGGAAGATGGCTGCTCCTGGTACTGCTCCGGTGGCTCGACGTCTACTCACGATCGTAACAGCAATACATGAGCCACACATGCACACACATGCAAACAATAGCAAAACATAAGAAACAGTACATCAATACAATGGAACAGCACATAAAACTGGCCTAGAACGATTCTACGCGTTACAATGATCGCGTGGACATAAAGAGCGCTTAAAACGGAGCTAAAACGCAAAATCTAGGGCTAAAACAAGGTCCAGGGACTAAACTGTAAGAAAAACAGAACTTCCAAGGGTTTCTGGACAAAAACTAGGAACCTAAACGTAATTAAAGGCTAAATGCAGGGGCTAACACGTGAAAATATAGGGCTTGGACTGCGGGTTCAAATTCTATAAAGATCAAGGGCTTCGGTGCAAGAAATAGGGCTAAACTGCAATTGTTATTGAACTGTAGTGGACTGCGGGTTGATTCTTGAAAAGCGCAGGGGCTCTTTAACAAAATGGCCAGGCTGAAGCGGTACGCGCTAATGCGGACCACTGGATCTAACTTCTACGGCCCAGATCAGATCTATTTCGCGAAGGGGTATACGCGCATCGTGGCCGCTGGATCTAGATCTAACGGTTTACACGCGATCCGGTTCGGACGGTCCGATCTAACTGCCGTTTACGGACGGTCCGATCTGACTGCCGTTTACGGACAGTCCGATCTGTCCGAGGGGGTCCGGTCCACTGGATCTTGATCGGAGGGCTGGGATGGAAGAGGTACGCGGGATCTAATCCCAACCGCTGACTTCGGATCGGACGGCTTGGGTCGGGTCGGGGAGCACAGGCGGCGGCAGGAGACGCCGGCGATCAAGCCTGCGGCGGCGCGGCTCGGGAGCTCGCCGGAGACACGCGATCACGCGTTCCCGGGGACATTTCACGACGAGATCAAACCCAGGAGGTAGAGCACAACGCGGGGAACCTAGCTGGGCACTTGAGGAGGTGGATTCGAGCTCGGTTAGGGTGGAACGACGGCGAGAGCGGCTCGGCACGACAAACCACGCCGGCGTGCGCGCGGTCTAGGCTCTGCGGCTAGCTAAGGATCACGACTCCTAGTGCAAAAGAACCAGGGCGCGAAGGGGAAGCTCACCGAGGGGTTTAGATCGACTGGGGGGCGGTGCAAAGGTGCTGGCGATGACGGCGGCGGTGGAGCACGGACGAAGACAGGCGGCGCTCGTGGGGAAGGTGGCTGTGGGCGCTCTCCGAGCGTCGGGTTTCCTCGGTTCGACACGCGAAGGTCCTGCGAAGGTGCCAGAAGGATTAGAGACGTCCGGGGATTGCCGACGATGGAGAATTGCGGGGGCGGCACAGCTCACCGGCGGCGGTTTCTTCGCGAAATCCCGGTGATGCAGGGCCTCGGGGTGAAATTGCGGGGCTCGGCAAGCTTCTGGAGGACTAGGCGGAGCTGCTGCGGGGACTGTGGGGGTCTAGAGCGCAGCGGAACGGCGGCTCGGTGGTGAGGCCGAGGGAGCTTGCGCGGCGGAGGAAAGGGGTGGCGGCGCTGGGGATTTAGCTGGCGATGAGGGCTAGGGTTCTGGACACCAGGGCGCACGGGTTCCCCCTTTTGTGGGGCAACGGAGAGCACACCGGCGTGCGGGCCTAGAGGGGAGCCTCGCCGGGAATCTCGGAGGGGCTGTTGCACCGGAGAAGAAAGGGGAGAGGAAGAAGAGGGCACTGACGCGTGGGGCCGCTGAGTCAGAGAGAAAAGAGGGGAGGAGAGCGCGGCTCGGGCTGGGGAAGGAAACGGCGCCGACACGCGGGCCCGGGTGACAGCGAGAGAAGGGGGAGGGAGGTAAGCGCACGGGGGCCGGCTGAGGGAGGAGAAGATGGGCCGGCTTGGCCCACGCGGGGAGAGGGAAGAGGGGGCCCGGGAGGGAAAGGAGAGAGGGAGCTGTTGGGCTGGGCTAGGAGAGGAAGTGGGCTGCCCCTTCTTTTCCTTTTCTTCCTTCTTTTCTTTTCTACACTCAAACATTCAAACAATACTATTTGAATTCAAACAAGTTTGAATTCAAACCTTATAAATTCAACACAAATAAAACAATGCTGCAGCATGAGTGCACAAACAATTTAATCCTATGATAAATTTTAATTACTTGCGTTATGAAATTACTTTAAATGCGAGATAAATTAAGGAAAACTCCGGAAATTTTATTTGAGCCCAAAACAAACTCATTAAATTTAAAGAAATTACCTCAGGGTGTTACAAACCTACCCCCCTTACAGGAATCTCGTCCCGAGATTCGGATAGGCTAGCTAGCAAAGAGATTGGGATATGTCTTCCTCAGCTCGTCTTCTCGCTCCCAAGTAGCCTCATCCTCCGTGTGATGACTCCACTGCACACGGCACATCTTGATCTTCTTATTTCTGGTAACTCTCTCAGATGTCTCCAGAATCTTCACCGGATGCTCGATATAGGTCAGATCCTCCTGCACATCTAACCCTTCTATCGGTGCTTGCTCTTCTGGCACTCTCAAGCACTTCTTCAGCTGAGACACGTGGAACACATCGTGCACCCCCGAGAGATTGAGTGGCAACTCCAAACGATATGCCACCTCACCTTTCCGTTCCAACACCTTGAACGGACCAATGTATCGAGGGGCTAACTTCCCTCTTACATTAAACCTGCGGATTCCTCTCATCGGCGAGACCTTCAGGTACACATGATCACCCACTGCAAAGGTCAAATCCCGACGACGAACATCCGCGTAACTCTTCTGACGAGTCTGAGCGACTCTCAGATTCTCTCGCACCTGCTGTACCAGCTGTTCGGCCTCCTCAACAATATCCGGACCAAACACCTGCCTCTCACCAATCTGATCCCAATACAATGGAGTCCTGCATTTCCGACCATACAGGGCCTCGAAAGGAGACTTCTTCAGACTGGCCTGATAGCTGTTATTATAAGAAAACTCTGCATACGGCAGGCATTTATCCCAGCTGGTACCATACTGAATAGCACAGGCCCGAAGCATATCCTCCAACACTTGGTTGGTTCTCTCTGTCTGCCCATCTGTCTGAGGATGATAAGCAGTACTGAAACGCAGCTTCGTATCCAACGAATCATGCAACTGCTCCCAGAACCGTGAAGTGAACTGAGATCCTCGATCAGATATAATCTTCTTCAGAACACCATGCAGACAGACAATTCTGGAGATGTACAACTCCGCGAGTCTAGCGCCGGAGTAGGTAGTGTTCACCGGAATGAAGTGAGCAACCTTCGTCAACCGATCCACTACTACCCATATGGAGTTGTACCCTTTCTGAGTACGAGGCAAGCCAACGATGAAGTCCATAGTGATCTCCTCCCATTTCCACTCTGGAATCTTCAACGGCTGCAATAGCCCTGCTGGCCTCTGGTGCTCTGCCTTAACACGCTGACAAGTGTCACAGATAGCCACGTACTCCGCAACGGAACGCTTCATTCCATACCACCAGAATCGTTCCTTCAGGTCGTAATACATCTTCGTGCTGCCAGGATGGATAGAATATGCTGTATCATGAGCCTCACTCAGAATCAACTTTCTGAGGTCATTCACATCCGGCACACATATACAACCCTTGTTCCACAAGGTACCCTGATCATCCTCGCTGAAATGAGGAGCCTTGCCCATCTTGAGCAACTCACGAATCTCCTGCAGCTTCTGATCTTCCTTCTGATGCTGCCTGATCTTGGCCTCCAGAGTGGGTTCTGCCTCGAATGATGTACCCGAGGTGTGATGCAAGAACCCCAGACTCAACTGCTCAAACTCCTCGCATAACTCCTGAGGCATCTGAAAAGTCACGGCCATGTTAACATAGCTCTTCCTGCTCAGAGCATCTGCTACAACATTAGCCTTGCACGGATGATAGTGAATCTCCAGGTCATAATCCTTGACCAACTCTAGCCATCTTCTCTGCCGCATATTCAACTCACTCTGAGTGAAAATATACTTGAGGCTCTTGTGATCGGTGTAAATATCACACCTCTGCCCAAACAAGTAATGCCTCCATATCTTTAGAGCATGCACAACTGCGGCTAACTCCAGATCATGAGTGGGATAATTCAGCTCGTGCCGGCGCAACTGCCGCGAAGCATAAGCTATCACTCTGCCTTCCTGCATCAGAACGCAACCAAGACCATCCCTCGAAGCATCACAATACACTGTGAACCTCTTGCTCTGGTCGGGCAGAGTAAGGACTGGCACCGTAGTCAACCTCTTCTTTAGCTCCTCGAAGGCACTCAGACGCTCATCAGTCCAAGAGAAATCCACACCCTTCTCTAGCAAGGAAGTCAAAGGCTTCGCAATCTTGGAGAAATTCTCAATGAACCTCCGATAATAACCTGCTAAGCCCAGAAAGGAGCGTACTTCCTTCACCGTCTGTGGTACAACCCAGTCAAGCACATCCTTCACCTTTCCGGGGTCCACAGCAATACCTCCCTTGGAGATAACATGACCGAGGAATGGAACCTCGTCAATCCAGAACTCGCACTTGCTGAGCTTGGCATACAGCTTGTGCTCTCTGAGCCTCTGCAACACAAGCCTCAGATGCTTCTCATGCTCTGCTTCTGACTTGGAATATATCAGGATATCATCAATGAATATCACCACAAAGGTGTCCAGATAATCCATGAAAACCTTGTTCATCAGATGCATGAAGAAAGCCGGAGCATTAGTCAAGCCAAAGGACATGACCGTATACTCGTATAGCCCATACTTGCAGGTGAATGCCGTCTTCTGAATATCCTCAGGACGAATCTTCAGCTGATGGTAACCCGAACGCAGATCAATCTTCGAGAATACACAAGCACCCTGAAGCTGATCAAAGAGATCCTCAATACGGGGCAATGGATGCTTGTTCTTGATGGTGACTGCATTCAGATCCCGATAATCAACGCACATTCTCTTCGCGCCATCCTTCTTCTCCACGAGCAAGACAGGAAAAGCCCAAAGAGAGAAACTCCGATGGATATAGCCCTTGGCTAGCAACTCGTCGACAGTCTTCTTAACCTCCTCATGCTCGACAGGAGCCATACGATAGGGCCGCTTAGCAATAGGAGCTGTGCCAGGCAAGAGATCAATAGAAAACTCAATGTCGCGATCAGGCGGCATACCTGGCAAATTGTCCGGAAAGACATCCGGGAATTCAGACACCACGCGAATACCATCCGTGGGTCTAGCCTCCATCTGATGAAGAAATCCAGAAGGCTCTGTAGCTCCAACAGTAACCTCCTGACCATCCGGTGCTGACAGAAGAACCGTCCTCTGAGCACAATCAATCCGGACTCCCCACTTAGCAAGAGTCTCCATCCCGAGGATCACATCAATGCCCTTGGTGTCTAGCACCATTAGATTTGCACTGAAATCTACCCCCCTTATGGCCACACTGACTCTGGGACAGAAGACATGGGACCTCAACTGCCCTCCCGGTGAAGATACTAACATGCACCTCTTTAATGTGCTAGTAGGAATACCATGATGCTCAACAAAAGACTGGGTGATGAAAGAATGCGTAGCACCAGTATCAAAAAGCACGGTAGCAGGATGGGCATTAACCATGAACGTACCAATGACCACGTTAGGAGCCTCGGCCGCTGACTCGGCCGTCACGTGGTTCACCCTGCCCTGAGCTGGGGCCTTGGGCTGAGCTGCACGGCCCTGCTGTCCTGCCTGCGCCTTTCGAGGGCAGACGTTGGCATAGTGCCCCGGCTCGCCGCAGTGGAAGCACACTCGCGGAAATGCAGCGGCCTGCTGCCCAGGAGGAGGAGTGGGCGCTCCCTGCCTCTGAGCTGGTGGAGCCGGAGGCGCTGGAAGCCTCTGACCCTGTCCCGCCTGCTGCTGCTGCTGAGGACGAGGCAGAAACTGCTGCCGCTGCTGGTACTGCTGGGGCGGCCTCTGCTGCTGCTGTGGTGGATGCTGATAGCGGGGACGAGTGTTGCTGCCCGAAGAGGATGGAGCCATTTTCCTCTTCTTATCCTCAATCTCCCGGCGCTTACGCTCGGTGTTGAGGGCCGCGTCAACCAGCTGGTTGAAGTTGTCGAAGCGGTGGTTCAGCAGCGCATACTGGATGTGATCATCCAGTCCCTCCTTGAAGTACTCCTGCTTATCGCTATCACGAGCGACGTCAGCAGGGGCGTAGCGGGCAAGCTGAAGGAAACGGTCACGGTACTCCGTCACCATCATCGATCCCTGCAATAACGAACACAGACAACAAGGATAGAAATCGCTCAATTGATCAGGTTTACGAAAGAAATCAAGGATAGATCAAGCTCAAAAGAAATTGCCGAGAATTGCATTCAAATCTACCTGCTTAAGGGCACGGAACTCCTTCTGCTTCATCTTCATAATGCCCTCAGGAATGTGATGGTTCCTGAAACGCTCACGGAACTGGTCCCACGTGAGAGCATCACGATCTCGAGCTGGGTAGGACTCCCACCAGTCAAGAGCGGAGCCTCGCAGCTGCCCTGCTGCGTAAAGGACTCGCTCCCGGTCGTCGCACTGCGCAACAACCAACTGGCGCTCCACCGAGCGAAGCCAGTCGTCCCCCTGGAGTGGGTCCGTGGCGTGAGAGAAGGTCGGAGGATGACCTCTCAGGAAATCCGCACGCCGATCACGAGGCTGAGGCGGCGGTGGAGGTGGTGGCTGGGCGTGAATCTGCTGCAGAGCCTGAACGGTATTGTTCAGGGTCGCCATCATCTGCATCTGGAGCTGGAAGAACTGCTCCGGGGTCAGTGGTGGCGGCATCGGTAGCGGCTGACCAGTACCCTGGTTGTTCTGCTCCTGCTGGTCAGAACCGGAACCGGTGCGCCTGGTGTTCACCATCTGATTGCAACAACGAAGTTTATGAGGAGGAGATATTGTGCAGCTGCGGAAATGAAACTTCAGAAGGATATGGCAGAAAGAAAGGAATATAGGTTTTACCCCCAACGATCTAACTCAATTTTTTATTATTTAGTTCGAGTTGGGTTAGGGTCGATTTGCATGAACAAATTTAACTACTAAACTATGCAATCAACCAAAGATCCAAATCATACATTTGCACAATAACAGACATTCAATATTCACAACTTAGTCGAGTTTTCCACACTACTCGACTAACACACTCGTTCTAGCGTATTTTCATCGGGACAACCTAAACTTATAGCTTATAAGATTAGGCGACTCAGGCCAACGTCTACGGAAAGTTCAAGCTATTTCCCAGAAAAGACAGGAGAGATAGCAGATCTAGGGCTTAAGACTCAAGGAATAGAGGCAGAAAAAATGGTGGTTGAAGGTTTGCGGAAGCAAGGCAAGAGGAAGGAGTCCTAAACTCGACCAATTCTATCTAGGCTTCGTCCTACAGTCAACACGGCTCTGATACCAATCTGTCACACCCGATTTATAAGAACATAAATCGAGCAATCATATATGCGCCAGGATCAAGTCACACATATATACAATAGACTATCAAGATATCACAACACATGTCACGAATAAAAGCGTATAAATTATAAAATGAATATCTTTATTACAACTGAATCAAGGATCAGTTCAAGGAAAGCGGAAGCGTAAAATGAATACATGAAGAGCTGGGCGCCACAGGGACGTCGACTGGGAGACAACGCCTAGAAATCGTCGAAGCCGCTGACGTAGTCCTCCGGTGGCTCGACGTCTACTCACGATCGTAACAGCAATACATGAGCCACACATGCACACACATGCAAACAATAGCAAAACATAAGAAATAGTACATCAATACAATGGAACAGCACATAAAACTGGCCTAGAACGATTCTACGCGTTACAATGATCGCGTGGACATAAAGAGCGCTTAAAACGGAGCTAAAACGCAAAATCTAGGGCTAAAACAAGGTCCAGGGACTAAACTGTAAGAAAAATAGAACTTCCAAGGGTTTCTGGACAAAAACCAGGAACCTAAACGTAATTAAAGGCTAAACGCAGGGGCTAACACGTGAAAATACAGGGCTTGGACTGCGGGTTCAAATTCTATAAAGATCAAGGGCTTCGGTGCAAGAAATAGGGCTAAACTGCAATTGTTATTGAACTGTAGTGGACTGCGGGTTGATTCTTGAAAAGCGCAGGGGCTCTTTAACAAAATGGCCAGGCTGAAGCAGTACGCGCTAATGCGGACCACTGGATCTAACTTCTACGGCCCAGATCAGATCTATTTCGCGAAGGGGTATACGCGCATCGTGGCCGCTGGATCTAGATCTAACGGTTTACACGCGATCCGGTTCGGACGGTCCGATCTAACTGCCGTTTACGGACGGTCCGATCTGACTGCCGTTTACGGACGGTCCGATCTGTCCGAGGGGGTCCGGTCCACTGGATCTTGATCGGAGGGCTGGGATGGAAGAGGTACGCGGGATCTAATCCCGACCGCTGACTTCGGATCGGACGGCTCGGGTCGGGTCGGGGAGCACATGCGGCGGCAGGAGACGCCGGCGATCAAGCCCGCGGCGGCGCGGCTCGGGAGCTCGCCGGAGACATGCGATCACGCGTTCCCGGGGACATTTCACGACGAGATCAAACCCAGGAGGTAGAGCACAACGCGGGGAACCTAGCTGGGCACTTGAGGAGGTGGATTCGAGCTCGGTTAGGGTGGAACGACGGCGAGAGCGGCTCGGCACGACAAACCACGCCGGCGTGCGCGCGGTCTAGGCTCTGTGGCTAGCTAAGGATCACGACTCCTAGTGCAAAAGAACTAGGGCGCGAAGGGGAAGCTCACCGAGGGGTTTAGATCGACTGGGGGGCGGTGCAAAGGTGCTGGCGATGACGGCGGCGGTGGAGCACGGACGGAGACAGGCGGCGCTCATGGGGAAGGCGGCTGTGGGCGCTCTCCGAGCGTCGGGTTTCCTCGGTTCGACACGCGAAGGTCCTGCGAAGGTGCCAGAAGGATTAGAGACGTCCGGGGATCGCCAACGATGGAGAATTGCGGGGGCGGCACAGCTCACCGGCGGCGGTTTCTTCGCGAAATCCCGGTGATGCAAGGCCTCGGGGTGAAATTGCGGGGCTCGGCAAGCTTCTGGAGGACTAGGCGGAGCTGCTGCGGGGACTGTGGGGGTCTAGAGCGCAGCGGAACGGCGGCTCGGTGGTGAGGCCGAGGGAGCTTGCGCGGCGGAGGAAAGGGGTGGCGGCGCTGGGGATTTAGCTGGCGATGAGGGCTAGGGTTCTGGACACCAGGGCGCACGGGTTCCCCCTTTTGTGGGGCAACGGAGAGCACACCGGCGTGCGGGCCTAGAGGGGAGGCTCGCCGGGAATCTCGGAGGGGCCGTTGCGCCGGAGAAGAAAGGGGAGAGGAAGAAGAGGGCACTGACGCGTGGGGCCGCTGAGTCAGAGAGAAAAGAGGGGAGGAGAGCGCGGCTCGGGCTGGGGAAGGAAACGGCGCCGACACGCAGGCCCGGGTGACAGCAAGAGAAGGGGGAGGGAGGTAAGCGCACGGGGGCCGGCTGAGGGAGGAGAAGATGGGCCGGCTTGGCCCACGCGGGGAGAGGGAAGAGGGGGCCCGGGAGGGAAAGGAGAGAGGGAGCTGTTGGGCTGGGCTAGGAGAGGAAGTGGGCTGCCCCTTCTTTTCCTTTTCTTCCTTCTTTTCTTTTCTACACTCAAACATTCAAACAATACTATTTGAATTCAAACAAGTTTGAATTCAAACCTTATAAATTCAACACAAATAAAACAATGCTGCAGCATGAGTGCACAAACAATTTAATCCTATGATAAATTTTAATTACTTGCGTTATGAAATTACTTTAAATGCGAGATAAATTAAGGAAAACTCCGGAAATTTTATTTGAGCCCAAAACAAACTCATTAAATTTAAAGAAATTACCTCAGGGTGTTACAGCGACCTTAACCACTTTTAACAAAATAGACAGGGTGAACCTTCAGGTCATAATACAGCACATGACCCTGTCCATCATCCTTATAGTGGTTGCAGAATTGTAAACAGTCAACTCCTATATCGCGCGAGTGACAAGGAATCACCCGACTTTTACCGGTCCTATTTAGCAAAGCATCTAAGCGATAAGGACTCGGGTACAATACATTGGATTCTTAAGATCTTATGCAACTACGATTTCATTGCAACTCCTAGACGTAATGCAAGATATATATAATATAATAATGAAATTGTAATAACTTGAAATACTGGGATGTGCATCGGGGCTTGCCTTTACTGGTGGGGCTGGAGTCAGGGATGTTAGTATTATTAGCTTCCGAACTTTGGTTCGGGGCTTCTGATAATCCCTTGGTGATGTTCACTTGGTCTTCAGGAGTATCCTCCTCAGACTCCTGGGAGATCTTGTAGGTACCGTTTGCGGAAGTAGTCGTATCTACATGCAATGCAATATTACATCCAAAGTGTGCACATAAAGCTATTTTACTTCATGATAAAGTTGCAATCCAACATTCATTTAACATATTACTCATATAACAATCAAAAGATCTACAACTAAACTTGGATAGAGCTTTAGGTGGACAACCAATTAAGATGGGATATTTGTTGAAGACTACAACAGAGTTGATTGGAAACAACAGGGGTTTAGTCGATAGAATTGGTAAAGAAGGGAGCTCTCTATACAGTTTTAGGAAATCTGCTGATTTCATTTTGGAAGAGAAATCGGCAGGAGTAATCTCAGTATATGAGTAGAAAGGATTAGCCGATTTGGTTCACCTGAGGTTAAATCGGCTGATATAGAGAGGAACATTGAAAGTATAGTACTTCAAGTACAGAAAAAGGAAGGATCTTGCCAATTAGATTATCAGCATGTCTTTGGTCTATCTAATTGGTTGGTGTATTGGTCTTGGCCTTAACCAAAGAGGATGTATCAAGTTTAGCCGATTGATGTGCTTAGGTTGTGCCTAACGAAGGCGTGTCTACTGTGCTATCTTACTGATCTAGGGTTGTGTACTTTGGTCTGGGTAGCTGATTGATAGGTGCACCTGTTTCCTAATTGATCGATGAAAGCATCGATTACTTTAGCAGAGGGGTGATTCCTAAAGCAGCTGTGTCTTAACTGAGATGTGCTTAAGTGTTATCCTAGGTAACTAGGTGTGGTTGTATCGACTCGATTACGTCAGTACAACAATTGAGTGACATACAGCTGATGGGGTTATCTAAGTCAGACCTGTTATAAGAACTAGGTGGAACAGAACACTATTATCGAACTAGGCTAAAGAGACCATAAGTGTGGATTTAGACTGAAGAGGATGTGGCTGATGGGTTTGTGCCGATGGGGATATGTTCTACAGATATACAGCCGATGTAGGACAGAACAAAAGAATTGTATCGGCAGTAGCCGATATTAGAAAGATAACAATTGTATCAGCTAACCAGCCGATGGTAGAAGCATATCAAAAGAAATGCATCGGCTGACAGCTATTACACAAAAACATCATAGACTCAAAGGAAACGGATGCTTAGCGGCTGAGCTGATAGCCGACGCTGAAGCATACCTACATAGATGTATTAGTTAAGCAACAGATACACACGAACTAACAAGGATCCTTATACGAAAAGGACCTTAAGGAAACGGCAATCAAAACAAGGATAAAGTCTTGATAGCAGGGATATGAGCACTCGTGTGAAAGGACTAACTAAATATCACATATCTCCACTTGAGACATACATCCTATGATTTACCTTTCAGCTACAACACATGCATATAACATAAGGTACGAATAAAGCACTCATTCCGTAATATTTAACCTAGACCACAAATCAAAGACTTTCAGTTCAAGATCACAACATAAAACTTATAGATTTTGTCCTAAGGATTCAAACAAGATTGATTTTGTATTTTTATGAATTTTCTACAAAATGTGGAAGTTCACTGATTTGAAATAAAGAAAGCTCTGGAAATTTTACAAAGAATACCCTAGAACTTGCTAAATCGAAGCAATTAAGTCCCTGGTCGGGGAAAACAAAGAATAGGACGATAACGATGATGTTCCGGCAAAGGGGTCACCGGTGCTAGAAAGATTCAGTGGGTCATGGCGAACCTTGGTGTAGCCTTGGTTGTGAAGGAGAATGGGCGGAAAGTGAATTCCCGCGGTGAACAGGATCGGCGGTGAGAAGTGCTCGACAGTGACGAGGTTCCGTGGGTGATGAAGAAGCTTGCCAAGAGATTGTAGTGGGTGGAGGATGGCTGGAGGGATATTCCTCATGGTGACCTGTGGCGACAGCGGTTGGCTTTGCCACGGCGATGATGTTTCGGCATACAGGGATCAAAGAGGCTCGATGGGGGTCCAGGAGCTTTCTGGATGTGTTGTGGTCTTGCTCGAACGATCGGCGAGGAATAGGAGCTGCTGAACGTCGTGGACTTATGGGAGAAGCCGATAGGGCCGGATTTGGTTCGCTATGCTGATTCCTTCACGAACCTCAGGGTTTTCCTGCTCACGGGCTAAGCCTCCTCTGCTCACGTGCGTGTGCGGCAGAAACACGGTCGGCACACCCGCGTAGCCTCCTGCAGGATCACCACGCCTGGTCGCATCTCCTGCGCGCTGTTCCCGTTGTGCTCTTACACCACTGGCCCTCAACTTGTTCGTGCGTGGCCTGTTGCCTTGCACGCGCACTCGCCTGCGGAATCGAGCTGAGCCGGTTGCCGGTAGAACACTCCCACTCGCACTTGCGGACGCGCCAGTCCAAATCCGTCCGGACCTCCGGGTCCTGCAACTCCGCCGCCCTTCTTCTGCTCGCACGTCATCGCACCGCGCCCGCACTAGCGCCGCCTCCGTTCCTGCCTCTGACCGGCATGGCCGCCACTGCCAGACTTGGTCGAGCCGAAGCCTTAGGCTCCCATGGACCCGGGGCCGCCTTCCTTTCCTCCTCTGTCATCGCCGCTTGCCCGGGGCCGCCCGCATCCAGCGCATCTGTGCCGCACCCGCACACCGCCAACGCCAGCCGTGCCGCCTGGAGCCACGCCGAGCTGCCCTGTGCCGCGCCCAGCCGCACGCCAGCTTCCTCGCCCACATTCCACACCTGCTCACGCCGCCAGCTCGGCGCTCGTTCACGCCGCTCGCCTCCGCGCCTGCTCGTGCCGCGTGCTCTGCCAGCTCCCGCGTGCCCCGCTCCAACGCGCTCCTGCGCCGCCTGTGTTGCCTGAGCCGCAGCCGCTCGCGCCGCTCCAGCACGCCTGCCGCCTGCGCTCCGCCGGTCCCAAGCCGCGCCCGCAGCGCCTGCCTGGAGCCGCGCCTGCGTCACTCGCCCGCGTAGCGCTCGCTCGCCCGAGCCGTGGCTGCCCGCCGCTCGGGGCCGCCCGCCGCAGCTACGCGCCGCCCACGCCTGCGCCCACACGCACGCGCCAGAGCGCGCCGCTCTGCCGCCGCCTGCTTCCACTTGCCACTGTGCCGAGCCCGGTGGAGGAGGGGAGAGAGAGAGAGAGAGAGAGAGGCACCAAGCGGAGAGAGAGACGCCCACTCACGCTCGCTCACTCCTGCTCATGCCGAGCGGTGGAGATAAGGGTGGAGAAACAGAGGAGAAGGAGAATTGGAATTCTCCCAAGGACTTGTGCGTAAAATTGAGAGTTACTCTTTGTAATTTGACTATTTGCATAAAAGGACTTGTACTCTTATAGAATTACATAAACATCCTTATTTTCACAACTTTACTCAAATTTTTACACAATTCAGCATAAATACAATTTCTTTTTTTACAGGGGATAAAGTAAGAAAAACATGTTTGCAAAACCACCCTTCACTTATTTTGAAGTTACCCCTTATCCAAATATATTTTGCAAAAACAACCCTAGGTTTTTCTATAATTACAAAAATACCCCTTTCTACTTGCACTTTAAATTTTCAAAAACTTCACATAAACATACCCAAACTTTACACTAACAAGCACATACTTCACTCTAACAAATTATGTGCCTAGCTTACAGGTACTTGAGCTGTCACAGCCGTCAGCCGCCATCGGCTGGCTAACTTCCGACGGTTTCACCAAGTCGAAGTTACGGTTAAGCCGTCGGAAGTTGAGTATTTCCGACGACTTCGGCCCGTCGAGCAAACTTCCGACGGCTTAGCGCTAAACCGTCGGAAGTTTATTAACTTCCGACGGTTTGTAGTGATGACCCTTAGTAGAAGTGAGAGTTACATGTGTAATTCAAAACTTTTGCACAAAAAGGACTTGTATTTTTGAGAAATTACACATAAACCCTTATTCTCACACATTTCACTCAATTTCACATAATTCAACACATACATTACAACTGCTCCCTCTTTTTGCTACATTCAGAAACCTAGGGTGTCACACATAGTCCAGGTCAGGTCCCCTGCAAGGTTAATATAAAAGTATGTTGTAACTTATGTACAAGATATCACGTTGGGAGCAAATCCTAGCATTGTAAAATGCATATAAAATTTTTCGCGTTTTGCTCTTGCTGGTTCGCATAATTTCCCTGGGTAGGTAGCCTATTATGTTTAAGCACCTGATCCCAGATAGCCATAGACCATAGCGCAGGGAGTGTGGCCGCATGCACATGTAGGAACATAGGCGAACAGAAGAGTCGAGGTTTCATGGATTAAAGCATGTGGTACCCGAGTATTTTAGCAACCATTAAGAGAAAACTAGAGCAGTCAGTGCTGCGTGAAAAAAGGGTTTAACGTGACTGCCCGTATTGCAGAGCGGACCATGCAGGCAATCGAGAACAAGCATGACATGGCCGGTGAAGAGAATACGCGTTGCGCAAAAAGTAGGCGGCGAAGCGTAGCGCTGGAGGGTTTCATGCCCATCGAGAGACGTACACAAATGAGTAGCCGATCATGTGAAAAACAAATCGGAAAAGGTACAAGTGACTTAGCTTGATTTGTGGGCAATTTGTCGACGAAGATGACTAGTTGGAGCTGATTCCGACTAGTTGTTGACCGTGCGGAGCTAGTCGCCGAGTAGTTTAAGACTCGTCCCCAACTAGTTTCTAGTCAAGATGAGTAGTTGAAGTAATCGTTGGCGTTGCCGATTTGTCGAAGTAGTCATAGCTGCAGCGCGAGCCGAGTAGTCGATGTCGTCGCTCCAACGCGTCGATGTTGTGATGCAAACTAAAGTTGAGCGGAGTAGTTGGGGTCGGCGGCGGCAGCACGTCAGTGTTGTGGTGCTAGCTAAAGTCCAGCAGCATTGTCGAGGTCGACGGTGGCGGCATGTCGATGTTGCGGCGTGAGCAGCAGTCGAGTCGATCAGAAAGTTGATTTTCATCAAGATCATCGACAAGTTCGTCGATATCGTGACGGGACATTGGTGTAGATGTCTTTAGCTTGCTGGTGTCGATGAGGTGACAATGGAAGTTGCCTACACCATTTAGCGACGCGGACCCAGGAGCCGAAGCCGAATGTCGCGCCTTCTTGGAGCACGACGGAGAGGTTGAACGATGCCCTCAAGTTCGCCATTGAATCTTTGATGAACACCCCTACCTAGCACGCCAGCTGTTAGTGTTTTACCGTCACGCCCAATGAGGGATACCCCCAAGATGGTGAGTTTGTAGGTAGGGTATCGTCGAGATCAAGAAATCGAAGGTGCAAGGAACACAAAGTTTAGACAGGTTCAGGCCACCCAGAGCGTAGTACCCTATATCCTGTGTGTGGTTTGTATTACCTTAGATGTTGATCGGGGTGATCTTGGGTGATCCTATTTGGAGAGGCTCACTACCCACTCTTATATAGTTTGGTGTGGAAATCCTGGCCAGATACAAGCTCAGGAGTCCTACCCGAGTACTACTTAGGTAGTTTCCTTCTATTCAGACTAGTTCTACTATTGCTCGAGTAGTTCTACTACATTACGAGTAGTTACAATTGGTGTAGGGTGTGGGCCATGTCCCACCCCTTATCTTGTAAGATGTACGCCATGTGCATAGTCCTGTGGCCCCGGGTCTGACATGGACTCGCAAATAGCTGTAGGATCAAGATACTTGACCCTTTCACCTACAACAATGGCATCATATGTTTGTCTCTTGTAGAATAGAATGTATGACAATTAATTAGATATGCAAATATAGTAATTAAGGCCATAGAATACAAGATATTAGTATCAATGAGGCACTTACATGCATAAGAGTCTAACCATTTTGATGTCTAGTTCACCGAGGTGGAACATGGTGTGGATGTCTGAAAAATCAAACAAGACATCACTGATGCCAATATCTTGAAGTCTGAATACTTGCGGATGTTAAGGAGCGCATAGGCTGCGGAGCCCAAGTCTATATACCCTCAGGTACCAATTATGCATCCTCTGCATTTCACTTGGAACCATTGTGATTGCCCAGTCAGGTAGCATTGGTTTATCGTACTCAAATCTTTGAGGACAATCCAGTAAATCTAGAATTGCATCGACCCCAACTTCCTGGTTGTGCTCCGTGTCTATGCTGGGCAAGGAAAATCACGGTCATCTGCTGGCACTAGAATTGGAATCATCCTTTGACTTAGCTTTTGACTTGTCCTTTGAGGCCTTTGACTCAACCTTTTTGTTTGCAGCATGCCATAAATCTGCAATCTCTTTCCCTTCCAGATGGTTCCGTAAGCCCGTATCACTCGTGACAGCAACTGCAGCTGCTGTTGTTGTTGTGGTGCTGGCGAAGCCGTTGGCAGAGCCGGTGGAGTATGCTCTCGTGATCGGGCAACCAGAGCCAGTGGTGATGGCTCCCGTGATCGGGCAACCGGAGCTGGTGGTGATAGCGGGGCCGGTGGTGATGGCTCTTGTGATGGTGGAGCCGGTGGTGATAGCGGGGCCGATGGTGATGGCTCTCGTGATGGTGGAGCCGGTGGTGATGCCTCTCATGGTGGTGGTGATGGCAGGGCTAGTAGAAATGGCAAAGCTAGTAGAGTATGCTCTAGTGCTGCCCCGTCTTGTTGTTGTTGTGGTGTTGGCGAGGTATGATCTGGAGCAGCCAAAGATTGTGGACCAACTAGTATGATATCTCATTTATGCCACAGAATGGTACTGCTGACACATTCTCCGAAGTAATTCTTCCCATCTACAATGGGGATGTCTATCTCGTTATCCTCATAGCTTGATTTTAAGAGTTGCTCCACTTGTACGCATGCATATAGGGGCAGGATCGGTTTTCCCTAAAATAAACCCCCAACCGGATACACCTGGGCCTTGGCAACATCCTTTGTCTTCCCAACTCTGCTAATTGGATAGAGCAACAAGCAAGGAGTAGTAACGGATATGCAATCTACCAAATACGGCTGTGCTGTGGTAGATGCAACACTGCTCTGAGCTCATGCCGTATTCGCTTGGCCCAATATAGGAGGGGGCATTATCATCATCTGTTGTGGCCCAACCTCTTGAGACAAGTTAATCCATAATAGCCCAAACTGCTGCTCCTCTACAACTGCTGCCTGGAAAAATTCCCTAAACTTACTTTCTAGTGCTCTCTTTGGTGCTTCTTTCATTTCTTCCTTGTAGCAGTCATGCCTCCTGTAGCTAGCTCAGTCCTGCTGGAACCCATCCTTGATGGTCAACTTAGAGGACACACCTCTGACGCGGCCTTCATGCTCTTTGGACCCAATGGTTGTGCTGAGCACATCCTTGTCCCTCTTTGGTTTGAACTTGCCTTGCTTCTAAGGCTCGTTAAGTTCGTACATTTCTTGTGCCACAACTTCGGTCTCAGGTTGGTCAAATTTAGGCTTGCCATCCACTATCTTAGGCTTCCTTGCTTGAAGCCACTGGCAGCCACGTTTGTCAAAGCCTTCAAAAGGGTTGGGTTGCCTGGCGGCTATTACTGCTTCTCTTTCAAGCCACCACTTCTCGAACTACCTTTGGTATCCACCCGGCCCAAGACGAACTCTATGTATGTTGCTCAGTGCAAGTTCTCTATTCCTCTAGCTTAGGGCTAGAGCTTCCTCAGAGGTCTCTTGCCGAACAAACTCCTCCCACTGTGATCGTGTGATTGCCCCGTAATCTGCAAATGGCGTGCCCGATCCTAGGGTCTTCGTCGTCCCCAGATTGCATGTGTCCAATCATAGGGCCTTCGTCATCCCTAGATTGCACGTTGGCCTCATCGTCCCTATATTGGACACCAACGTCGGCCTCGTTGGCCTACGCCATCTGGGATGCAATTTGCTCAACTTTGTCGATCTGCGGTGCTACATCCTCCCTTTGCGAGGATGATGATGATGGATGATCCATTTATGAGTTCTACATTAGAGAGCCATCGAAGGCATATGTGAATAAATATTTGAGTAAATATTTGAATACATATTTGAATAGAAACATAATTGAATGTACAAGTCAATAGAATCAGTTTGACACTCTTTAGTTCATTTTCAATATGCATCTCCACAAATTGAGTTTCAGAGATGATCGACTATTTCCAGAACATTTGCATATGAAAATTGCATGGCCTCCTTGGACCCTCGCTAAGAAAGGAGGGAGAACACTAAATCAGTTCTAAGATTTGGTGCCTCCCTTCTTTCTCATACGGGTCCATGGGAGACCATGCAATTTGTTTCAGAAACATATCCTTATATACATCATTAGAGTGTCTCAAAAATTATACATCATTGGAGTGAAAAAATGGGTGAATACACTTTTCCATAGCATTATTTTGACACTCTTCAGTTTGTTTTGACTTTCCAATAACGTTGACAATTCAAGGGTATGGGACTAATTCAGAATATGTTTATGTGCTTGATCCAATATGTCCTTGGGAACATTAAAATCTTTCTAGCTCACACATAAACAATCGTGAAGTAAAACTTCCATCAACAGTGGTTGCTCACCATCCGGTGCACCCGCGTCACAAACAATAGAATGCACCTACTTGGTAAATGATACATGAACAAAATCTTTGTTATGAAGTTGGTTCTGAAATAAAGACTTTGTTCATGTATCGGTTACCGAGTAGGTGGACTCTATTCTTTTTGACAAAGGTGCATCGGATGCTGAATAACCATTGTTGATGGAATGTTTACTTGTCGATACTTTTAATGTTTGAGCCTAAAAGATTTTAATGTTTCCAAAGCTATGTTGGGAAAAAGCTGTGGCAGAACCGTCTGAATTATTCCGGCTCAAGTGTGCTAGTCATTGCTATACGGCCGATATTAACTCAACGCATTTCAAACGGAACAACCCATTGATCTGTCGGGTCTCCGCCCGATACAACCACGGTTCAACAGGATCGAGGCAGGTTTATCTCGCATGAAGGCGAGTATACAACAACACAATAGCTCACAAACTTTTAATTACAGAATATTAAATATTATTATAAACTGTTTCAAGCTTTGAGTAAACTTATACAAACATTGTTTAAAGTGACAAGCTAAACAGCTTGTCCAGGTTCACAGCGGAAGAAAATAAACACGCGACTACACACGCCGCGAAGGTTGACACCATGCTCAGCCCAAGGCCTGGTGTCAGTAGGAGGGTCACTGCCAGCCTGGTGTCACTCAGGAGGGTCACCAGCCATATGGAACAGAAGTTGGCCATGCAGAGCTATCCGTGGGGTTCTCGAAGGTCGTACCTGAAAATTTTACTAGCAAGACTGAGTATTCTAATACTCAGCAAGGCTCACCCGAGATTAGGGTATACTTTGCCCATAACTAAACTTGTGAAGGCTTGTAATGGTTCTAGATTTAATTTCAGCTGAAAAGCAACAAAGAATATGAACTAATTTCTCATATTTTAGCTGTCAGGTTCTAGTTTCATTAATCATTCTAGGTAAGCTCCTATTCTAAGCAAGCAAGGTAGAGATTAACATTCATCCCAATTATTCCAGAATGATTACTGTTCTTACTCTATGTGGCAGAAGGAGTAAGCAGTCTCAATCTCCACGAGAAACGGACGATTCTGAATCGAATTTCACAACCTTGCAAGGCAAATCTAACTCACATGCTTGGAACCTCCAACGATAGCTCCGAAGCAACCGTTTGCCTTTCATTCCGACTCGTGGAACAGGGCCACCACAAGTGACTGTAGGACCGTACGCACACCAATTGTGCAGGACATACGTCTGTAGCGCGACTACATGACCGTACTCCTGTCCGCTGCGCGGAGCGTACTCCCGCATGTCGGTGCGTGAGAAAAACCAAAGTACGAGTGGTGGGAGGTATGTCCACTCCTCGAGCCGATTGGTTACTAGGCTTACCACTTTACCATATTTCGCGGCATGTGGCTAGTACTTTCAAACGTTTAGCCACCACTACCACACATTGCGACCTTATCAACTTTTATCAAAACAGACAGGGTAATTCTCCAGGTCATGATACTGCACATGACCCTGTTCATTATCCTTATAATGATTACAAAATAGTAAACATGCAACTCCTATTTCGCACGAGTGATAGGAAATCACCTGACTTCTGCCAGTCCTATTAGCAGAACATCTATGCGATAAGGACTCAGGCACAATACATAGGTTCCTAGTGTTAATGCATCTAGGGTTCCATTTCAACTCCTAGACTTAATGCATGATATATAATATATAAGTATAAAATTGTAGTAAATTCAAGTACTGGGTTATGCAACGGGGCTTGCCTTCTTGAGTGGGGTTGGGGGCAGGAGTGTCAACGATTTCCGAACTTTGGTTCAGAGATTCAGTTAGAGTCTCGGTGACGTTTATCGGGTCTTCAGAAAACCCTTGGTGTTATTCCTGGATTAGCTCGTAGTCTCCGTCGTCGAGCATTGCTGACTCTACATGATATGCAACGATTTAAGTGAGATGGTTCTTAAGTTAAGGATTTCATTTCACGATAAAGTTGCAATCCAACAAATTAATCAAAACAACTATGTACACTTAAGTCATGGAATTACTTTGAAGTAATTGACAAGTTTTATTTTAAAACCCATAAAGATTCTAACCTTGAATTTTTGTGGTTAAATTTATTTTCAATAAATAAGCTTATTGTGAATTTTTCATAATTTTCTGAAAACATACACTAAAACATTTGAATTTTGAATTCAAACTTCAAGTTTAAATTCAAATCCTAAGTAAACAGCAATATAAATTCTTGAAAATTTAATTATGAACTAATTATCAACATATTAGGTTATGGTCAAAAGATCTAAATAGAAGAGCTTTAGGAGTATGTTTAAATGAATTTAAACTATTCCCAATTTGATTTGCAAAAGATTAAAGGAACTATTGAAGGACATAGGTTCTAAGCATATCTTCCAAAATCTGATTTACCCTTTCAGTTTGTCCGTCTGTCTGAGGATGATATGTGGAGCTTCGAATTAACTTAGTCCCAAGAGCTTGTTGAAGTTGCTCCCAGAACCGAGCGATAAATTGTGCTCCACGATCAGAAATGATCGTCTTGGGTACCCCATGAAGACGAACGATTCGATCCAAATAGATCTCGGCATACTTTTTGGCATTATACGTAGTATGCACTGGAAGGAAATGTGCAGTCTTGGTCAATCAATCAACGATTACCCAAATGGAGTCATGCCTTAGAGAAGTGTTGGGTAAGCCAACAATAAAGTCCATACTGATATCCTCCCACTTCCAAGAGGGAATAGATAGAGGTTGAAGAATACCAGCAGTTTTTAGATGACTGGCTTTGACTCTTTGGCAGATATCATATTTTGAGACATACTTGGCAATTTCTCGTTTCATACGAGTCCACCAGAAGATCTGTTTCAGATCCTGGTACATCTTGGTACTGCCAGGGTGCATAGAGAATTTGGATACGTGGGCCTCGTCCAATATCTGTTTACGGAGCTTATGGTCCTTAGGTACAACGATCCGTTCATTGAACCATAAAACTCCTTCAGGATCTATTCAAAAGCATTTATACTTTCCTTCTCCTTGTGTTATCTTCTATTTGATGATTCTGACTCCTTTATTGCGCTGTTGTGCTAGAACAATGTTATCCCTAAGCGTGACTTCAATTGGGAGGTGGTTCAAGTCACCTTGGGGAATAATTTCTAGATTAAGCTTTCTCATTTCCCAACAAAGAGTCTCGTTGAAAGCTTCTACAAATAAGCAAGAACAATGTGCCTTGCAACTAAGTGCATCCGCAACAACGTTGGCCTTGCCTGGATGGTAGTGTACTTCCAAATCATAGTCTTTGATAAGCTCTAGCCAGCGTCTTTGCCTCATATTCAGATCTGCTTGCGTGAAGATGTACTTGAGGCTTTTATGGTCAGTATAGATATGGCACTTCGTACCCATCAGATGATGTCTCCAGATCTTAAGTGCATGGATGACAGCTGCTAGTTCAAGATCATGGGTAGGGTAATTCTGTTCATGAGTCCTGAGTGCTCGTGATGCATATGCAATTACTCGGCTGTCTTGCATAAGCACACAACCAAGTCTGGTTCCTGAAGCATCACAATAGATGTCGAAAGGTTTTGACACATCTGGTTGAGCTAAGACTGGGGCGGTCATAAGATGGTCTCTGAGAGTGTGGAATGCATCTTCACATTTTTGATCCCAGGAGAATTTAACACCTTTCTTTAGTAGTTCGGTCATAGTTTTGTCTATTCTGGAGAAGTCAGGAATGAAACGATGATAATAGCCAGCTAGACCAAGAAAACTATGGATCTGATGGACTGATGTTGGAGGTTTCCAATCCATCACTTCTTGTACTTTACTAGGGTCAACGGATATACCGTTACCGGAGATAGTATGGCCCAGAAACTTCACCGTATCTAACCAAAATTCACATTTAGAGAACTTGGCGTACAAGCGGTGATCCCTTAATCGCTGAAGAATAACATGAAGATGTTTTGCATGATCTTCCGAGTTTTGAGAGTAGATCAGGATGTCATCAATGAAGACCACAACAAATTTGTCGAGTTCTTACATGAAGACAGAATTCATGAGATACATGAAATACGCTGGAGCATTGGTAAGACCAAATGACATGACCCGATATTCGTAGAGTCCATATCTGGTAGAAAAGGTGGTTTTTGGGATGTCACTCGGCCTGATCTTGATTTGATGATAACCGGAACGAAGATCAATTTTTGAGAATACTTTGGCTCTGGCTAACTGATCGAAGAGAATGTCAATGCGGGGCAAAGGATATTTGTTTTTGATAGTCACCGCATTGAGAGGATGATAATCTACACATAGCCTTAGGCTATTATCTTTCTTCTTCACGAATAGAGCTGGACAACCCCATGGTGAAGCACTTGGACGAATATAACCCTTATGAAGAAGGTCCTAGAGTTGGATTTTTAACTCGGCTAACTCGTTAGGAGGCATACGATAAGGTCTCTTAGAAATGGGGGCTGTGCCAGGTTGAAGTTCTATGATAAATTCAATATCTTGATCTGGGGGCATTCTGGGCAAATCGTGTGGAAAGACATCTGGGTATTCACAGATGATAAGGATATCCTTTAATTTGATCCCTGCTGCAGCATAGGTGCAAGAATTGATGTACTCCCATTTTGGAAGATAGAGAATGGTAGGTTCGTGCTCAGGTGAATCTATCTCCATAGTTCGGGAGAAGATATCTAATGACACTTGGTGCTGGGTCATCCAATCCATACCTAAGAGAACGTCCATTCCTTCGAGATCTAGTAGGAGTAAGTCTGTTTTTATCAAATGGTTACCCAGTTGAATTGGCACCTTCCTACAGATTTGATTAGATGAGATTGTTCCGCCAGGAGTTGTTATCCTATAGGCTCCACTGGTAGGATAGATATCCAAGCCTATTTCGGTCCCACATTTTGCACTAATAAAACTATGGGTGGCACCAGAGTCAAAAAGAACAATCACGGGTTGGTGGTGGATAGAGAAAGTACCCGTCATTATTGGTGTCCCCTCGGGGAGTTCGGAGAGAGTGGTGAGGTTCACCCTTCCCTGGCGGACTTGGACCACTTGCTTCTTGCCCTTGCCCTTGCTGGTTGGGTTGGATGTTTGCCCTTGGAAGGATCTTCTAGGTTGAGGGCAATCCTTGATGAAGTGGGTCGGGCTACCACAGTTGAAACAATGATAGTTGTTGTTTCCTTGGTTGGCTGGCGAAAAGCTCGGTCGCAGACCCTACTGCTGTTGCTGCTGAGGTTGGGGTCAGTGGTCGATTGAATCGAGTCTGTTGGGGTGGTCTGGCTACCCATCTGCCAGGCAAGTTGCTTTGTGGCGGTGCTCGGGTAGAGGTATTCTGGACCAACCGATACCTTGACGGTTGCACCGTTGAGGGTCTAGTGGGTGTCTTCCGCTTCTTTTCTGCTTTGTGGGCTGAGATGCAGCCCTCTTGGGTGATGGCCATATTGACCAGCTCATTGAAATTGTCGGCCTTTACTAAATTCAATCGTTCCTTAAGTTTGGTGTTCAGGCCTCGACGGAAGCGGTCTTGTTTGCGGGCGTCTGTGTCCGTATGATGTGGCAGAACCAACCTGAATTATACCGGCTCAAGTACGCAAGTCCATTTCTGAGGGCTCCAACGTGCTTCAAACGGTATAATCCCTTGGCCTGTCGGGTAACGTCCCGATAAACCACCGATACACGGGATCAAATAAGGTTACCTCACACGAAGGTGAGTCCAGAGATACAGTCACCATCATATTTTACATCACAGGAAATTACCATACATGAGTTTCTTAAAGCAGTACGAAGTTCTAAATTTAGAAAAGTTATTACAAACTGTTAAAGATATGGTTTTTGGCAGCGGAAAACATACGCGATGATTTACAACACGTCATCAAGACGGATGTCATGCTAAGCCCGGGCACGACATCACTCGGTATCATCAATGTTGGCCGGGGACGGATCCCATTCCACGGACCAACCGTCTGGAGAAGCACAGGGCCAAGGCAAGGGAAGAGTAGGGTCTTCAAGACATTACCTGCAAAACATATAACTAGCAAGGCTGAGTATACTAATACTCAGCAAGGCTTACCCGTTCATGGTATACATAGCCATGTAACTAGACTTATGAACGCTTATAATAGTTCTGGGTTTAGTTTTAGCTGAAAAGCAACTAAGAGTAGATCCTTATTTTCAACTTTTAGCTTTCAAGTTCTATGTGATTATCCATTCTAGATAAGCACTTATAACTAAGCAAGCAAGGTAGAGATCTTTATATCAACCATCAGCATTACTCATCATATAGTTGCTCTTGTTACTCTGTGTGATAAAGTGTGACGCCCTGAAAATTTACTTAATAAAATCATGCGCTAGAGTAATTCGTAAAAACGGTCCGACGTCAAAACCCTAACCCTAACCAGAGTGCTGTTCCGATTCGCATCGCTCGCCCACACGCGACCGCCCGCCGCGATTAGCGTCGGCGTGACTTTTTCCTCTCCTCGCGCGAATCCCGCGCGCGTGGCCGACCGGCCGCGACCGCTGCCGCAAATTGCGCCGGCGCTCCTCGTGCCGCGCGCGAATCCCCGCGCGCGCGTGGCCGACCGGCCGCGGTCGCCGCCGCGACCGGCGCCGACGCGCCCCTCCCTTTTTTTCTCTCTCTCCTTTCTCTTTCTCTTTTTCTCTTCCTCTATTTCTTTTCTTTTCTTCCCCTTTTCCCTTTCTTCTTTTTCCTTCCTTTCTTCTTTTCCCTCCCTCCTTCTTCCCCTTCTCCTCTCCCCTGCCCGAGCACTGCTCAGCCCGCGCTGCCCCCTGCTCGGCTTCCGCACGCGCGCGCGCCTGCTCCCGGCCAACCGCGCCCGTGCCGCGCACGCGCGCACAAACACTCCTGCACGCTCGCCCCGGCCGCACGCGAGCCCCTGCCCCGGCCGTGCCGCGACGCGCGCGCACGCGCACCGCGTGGCCGCGCGCCGCGCCGTGTCGGCCGCCGCTCGCGCACGCCCTGGCCCGCGCTCCGCGCGCCGCGCCGCGCCGTCCTCCGCTGCCGCGCCTGCCCCGTCGCGCGCGTCGTCCTGGCCGCACAGCGCCGCCCCCGTGCGCCCGCGCCCCCGCTCTGGCCCGCCCCTCGCCGCGCCGCCCGCGCACGCGCGCGCGCCGCCCGTCGCCAACCGTACTGCCCGCCGCTGCCTCCCCTGCCGCGCGCTCGCCCTGTGCCGCACAGCGCCGGCCACGTGCCCGCACCGTCGCGTCGCCCCGGCCTCGCTGCCCGCGCCACCGCTCGACGACACGGGCGTCACGACGCGGCCGCCATTAAGGCTTCCCGAGCCGCTCGCCGGCCCCCTCCCACCGGCCACCACCGGCCACCGCCTTCCTTGGCCTATAAATAGGCCGCCCGCACAGCCGCCCCTCCCCACGACCTTCACCACCACACGGCCCCTTCTTTCCCAAGCTGCAGCGCCGCCGCCGCCTATAGCCCCGCCGCCGCCCTCGGTCCGCCGCTGCCCGACCTCCACGCGCCACCCCGGCCCGAGGTGAGGCCGGGGATCGGTTCCCCTCCTCCCCCTCTTCCTTTTCCCCCACCCCCTAGCCGCCACCGAGCCCCGGGCCGGCCGGATTTGGCCGCCGCCGGTGCCCCCTCTCCCTTCCTCTATTTTGTGCGGGGAAGAGGAGGAAGAAAGGGGCCTTTTTGCCCGAAGCCCCCTCCTTTTTCCTGTAATACCCCAAAGGAACCCCCCTCCTCTAGATGCCCCCCCCTTTTTGCTAAAAAAACCCTACTCTTTCTAGTATTTCGAACCAAACCCCTCGATTACGTAAACCTAAATACACTCGACACCTTTCAGCGTACCCTGAGTATTTCTAGGATTCGCAAATAGGTCCTTGTCCTTTCCGTATAGTTACGAATATGCCCCTAGACCCTTGTTTAGTCCTTGAAACCGTCTTTAACTCGTCATTTTATGTGTGAAACGACCTCCGATCGACCCGAAACTTTACCACGCCCTTTCTAGTATAGTTCTAGCCATGCCATTAAGAAACCACCCAGAGATATTGCCCCGACCTCCGTAACTAAATTATTTCCGATTCAAGCTCGACGATAAAAGCTTTTACTTCTTGTGCTTGATTGTGTGCCTGTTTGATTGCGTCGTAGGACACGGAGTGAACGAGGAAGGACTCGAGCGTGACCAAGCAAACGAGGATCAGTACTGCGACCCCGAACCCGAGGGACAGTGCTTCGACCAGGACTTCTCGCAAGAGTTTGACGATGGCAAGTTCAATTCCGCCCTTTGATGCATGTTTCTGTCCTAGTTTTTATAAGCACAACCCAGTGGCCGGTTTTATAAAATTGCATTGTTTTGCGTGTTGAAAACATGGTAGGATAGCCACCCTTGCCGTGATAGCCATACCTTGAATACCTGATTTTATAAAGAAAAATGTGTGTGTGTGGGAAGGATAAAATGTGGTTTTGAAAAGTGAGTTAGACGAGATGGATGGCATTTCTGTGTGAATTGCCGTTGGTGTGCTCGTACCTGTGTGGTTGAGCAAGGAAGGGAGATATCCATCTGGTCACCCCTAAGGACCGAGTTGATGTGACATCTCACCTAGCTTCTTGTAGTGCGAACCACTTGACCGTTGTATGGGCAACGGCTTAGCATAAACCCCACTAGTTAGCCTGATAGCCATCAGGAGAGCTGAGAGCAACGGGTGATCAAGGAGACGGGATAAGCTCTGTGTGACTTATGCCCCGGTTAAACCTCGGAGATAGGTCGAATGACCCCTTGATGGATCCCGTGGTGGCTAGTCAGGTCTAGCTAAGGTGGGTAATGGCTTTGTTGGGATCTGCACCGGCACTAAGGTGTTCGTGCTGTGGTACCCCACCTGTGGGTAAAGTTGCACACCTCTGCAGAGTTAAAATCTATTCGAATAGCCGTGCCCACGGTATTGGGCAAGTTACGGTGTGGTCACATAACTAGTGTTTATCTCTGGGAATGGATGGGCTGGTGTGAGTTGTTTGGAAATTGTCCGGCAGTTGTGCCGTGTGCTACGGCGGACGGGGAGTCCGGTAGCAGTTTAAAACTTGGATCCTGTGTGGATCAACATCGTGTGCTCCTTGGTATTGGAAAACTTATTTTGAAAGTGTTTTCAAAATGAACCCTTGCATATAACTGAGTTTTCCGCAAATAAACCCTAACCGTATCCTTGGATTGCCCTTTGCATTAATTCCTATATTACCCCCCTCCGTGGGTGTGATTGGACTTGCTGAGTACGTTTGTACTCACCCCTCTCTTACTTTTACAGTGGAAGACCCAAACTACATCCCCGAAGACAACAAGTAGGGTTTCGTCCTGCACCCAGTCTTGCCTGTGGTTGAGGCCACCGTTGGATTCCGCATGGCGCAAGACTCTGATGATCCTTTGTTCGTCGCTAGTGTAGTTGTGTGGGTTCTGGTTGTAATCCTCGCGATAGTGGCGCTTCACTGCCCATTACCGCGTAGAGTTGTACGGTGATGTACCATCTGATGTAATAAAAGTGTTATCAGCCTCCTGGGACTGATAAATCAACACTTTTAAGTCTTCCCTGATGGGGGGACGCTTCAGGTGGTATCAGAGCCGTAGGCTGGCCGTAGGACGTGACCCTAGGAACGAAACCCCTTTTCAAGCCCTAGGATTTGTTCAGACTCAGATATTTTTCTACTCTGACACTCACCACTGGTTTTTACCCTGTTCCAGATGGCTGACAACGGATGGGTCAACGGAGTCTGCTACGCAGAGCCTGGCCTCCCTAAGTTATTGTTGCTCAGCCTGGAACGCGTTGGGGTTATGGAAACGCCGGAGTACGCCTACCGAGAATACATCTCCGGTGGCACCCTTCGGTGCGACACGATGATCTTTGTGAAGAGAAGCACCCGCTACCCTGATGTGGACCCTTGGTTCGTCTCCACCACTGGCTTTCGCTTCCCCGACACCTATCGAAAGGCCGCTCGTAAAGCCTTGCGACGACTGCGTGTGCTCTACAGGCACCACCTTCAGCGGACTCCTATGGGATTTTTCCCACCCGCTGAGGGGAGAGGACGCACTTGGATTGCCCGAATGAGGGGACTTGGACGAGAAGAAGAAGACCTAGAAGATACGGTCTCCCACCTATCCATCTACCTTACTGGCTTGGATGCACTCTGCCGCGAACAGTCGGCACAACTGAAGAAGCTAATCCAGGGGATTGAAAAGATAACCCAGGAGCTGGAGGAACAACGGACAAGAGCTGCAAACGCCGAGTATTCCTTAGCCGCCCTCCAAACCCAGATGCAAGAGTACGAGAGCCGCAACGGAATAGGTGGATGGATAGAAGAAGAAGAAGAAGAAGAACCTATGGAAACCCATTGGGATAAGGGTACTCAGACCGAAGATGAGATGGATCGGTTCCTTCCAATAAAGAAGCGCTCTATCAGGACCGAAGAAGAATCCCCATGATAGGATTAGCACTCCGAGCTAGCACCCTACCTTGATGACCACGTACCCATGAAAGCTGTACCATCCCTGTTGTAATAATAAATGTTATCTACCCCCTTTTGCACCTATTGTTTACCTTGTCCTTGTTTCAGATGGCTGAGGAAGGATGGACCCAGGGCGATTGCCAAGCTGCACCTGGCTTCCCCAGCCTTTTGATCGACACCCTGGAAGGCCTTGGCGTCACGGAACGCCCAAGGTACTACAGCCGAGAGTACGAGCACCATGGTACCCTCCGCTGCAGGGTGATCCTGGTCATCGCCAGGAGCAACCGCTACCCCGACATTCAGCCTTGGCGAGCGACCGCCACAGGATTTAGACACCAAGATACCTACCCCTTGGCCATCCGAAAAGCACTTTGTTATTTGTGCCGGATTTTTGAAGAACACCTCGCCCCCACACCAGCGAAGTTCTTCCCGCCGGCCATCAGAACCCCAGTCTGGGAAGCACGCATGAGAAACCTGGAACGACGTCGCCACGAAGAAGGCCCCCTGTACCAAGTGGCTACTTACCTAGCCGCCCTGGACCAACTCTTTGATGAGCAAGCCAACCTTCTGAGGGAGCAGACCCATCGAGCCGAGCAAGCGGAGCTCGCAGTGAGATACAGCAGATCCGAGCCGCCCACGCCGAGGCGAGAGCCGCAGCCGCGGTCAGTAGCGAAGCAGTCGCCCAAGAGAGCCTCAGGCAAGCCCGAGATCGGCGCATGCAAGATTGGACCCAAAGCGGAACACCAGTCCCGGCGATAGGGGAGGACCATGTTTTACTCGGGACACCCATCATAGGATGGGGGACACTCTTCAGAAACACACAAGCCCCACCCGAGAACCCTGAAAGTTCCGCTGCTGCCGCCGAAGGAGATGCTGCAGCGCAACCCCCGACCAAGGGAAACCCAGAGGACGGCGAGCAAGGATCACTCGCGCTCTCCGCCCCAGAAGAAGGCCTGCCTCGCGAGTAAAATGACCGGCGCCACCCTAGTGATGTGCCCCAGCCATTTTTGTTGTTGTGCCTGATCCCAGACGAGTAGTACGAGACCTAGCTTTACCCTAAGTTGTACCCCCCTTGCAGTAATAAAATGGTTTGTGCTTGTTGTTGTGTGCTGGTTTGTTGTGTGCTGCTTATTTATATGAGTACCGGCAGGAGGTAGATTCTGCCTTATATATATATACGAATTAAACAACTTAAACATCACATAAACGTAACCCCAATCTACCCGATCAACAGGTGACCCCCCGGAACGCCGCGAGGGCCTCCCGTGGCCGGAACCCCGTAGCCGCTAATGTCGGAGCACATCCCGTTGAACAGGATCTCCCCCAAGGAGAACAAGAAGTAAGCCAGAACCGAGGGGGAAGTCAAGAAGGAGAACAACTACCACCACCCCCACCCCTCGGAGACCTGGCGCAGATCATCCATAACTAGACCCTCATACTGGAGACTCTGGCCAATGCCCTCATTAACCGGCAGCCACGAGGGCAGAATATGAACGACAAGCTGACGGCCTTCCTAAGGACCAAGCCACCTACCTTCACCGGATCCTGCAACCCGTTGGATGCTGATGACTGGTTGCGAGTGATTCGGAGGAAGCTCGAACCATTCGAATGCCAGGACCGGGATAAAGTCCTTCTGGCAGCCCACCAGCTCACCGGAACAGCATTATCTTGGTGGGAAAACTATTGTGCCGCAGCCGAAGATGCCTCTACCATTACCTGGGAAGAATTCGTAAGGGAGTTCCGCCGCTACCACATCCCTTCAGCCACTATGAAGCGCAAGGCGGATGAATTCCGCGCACTACAACAGGGAAGCATGACGGTGGAAGAATACACCCACCGGTTCATAGAATTGGCCCGGTACGCGCCGGAAGAAGTGAACGACGACGATAAGAAGCAAGACATGTTCAAGAAGGGGTTAAGCCCGGAGCTACGGACCTTGCTTACTCCCCAGATCTATCCGGACTTCAACACCCTGATGAACAAAGCTATCCTCACGGAAAGGGCCAAAGCTGAAGAGCGGAAGGACAACAAGCGGAAATTCCTGGAGAGCAAGGCCCGCCAGCAGGACCGCTTCCAAAAGCCGAGGAACTCCAACTACATAGCACCAAGATCTCAGGCCCCGATGCAGTATAGGACTCAGTCGCAAGTGACAGGACCACATGCCCCGCCCAGGAGCCAGAATACCACAAGGGCCCCGCAGAGCAATACAAGCCAGGTCACCCCCGACAACAACAATGTTAGGGCCTGCTTCAACTGCCGTGAGATAGGGCATTATATTGCCAATTGCCCTTATGCCAAGAACAAGCCGGCCACATCCGCCTTCTCCAACTCGGTGAATGGACCCAGACCAGCCCTGACCGGTGCCAACCGAGTGCCTGTCCGCAACAACGACAACAGCCAGCAGACAAAGCAGCCCCAGCAATCCTTTGGACGAGCCCGCGTCAATCACATCGATGCGCAGGAGGCTCAAGAAGCTCAGGGCGTAGTGCTCGGTGAGTACCTAGTCAACTCAGCTCTGGCAACAGTACTATTTGATTCTGGAGCATCGCACTCATTCATATCCTCGAGCTTTGTGGAAAAACACAAAATACCCACGGTACTACTAAAAACACCCCTATTAACCCGGACGCCTGGAGGCGACATCAATTGTCAATTAGGCTGTCTACGGGTAAGAGTCAATTTAAGTGGGGTAGAATTTCTAGCAGACTTGGTAGTACTTAAGTCAGGGGGAATAGACGTAATCCTTGGAATGGACTGGTTAAGTCGACACAATGGCCTCATAGGCTGTACTGACAAAGTGGTACATCTAACAAACCCTGAAGGAGTACAAGTGATCTGCCATACCCGGGATAGTAAATTTGACCCAATGGTGTTTAACATGGAAGCCCAGCCCTTAGAAGGAGTCCTGGTGGTGAACGAATACCCAGATGTTTTTCCCGAGGAACTTCCCGGTATGCCACCAGACAGGGATATAGAGTTCGTCATTGACCTTATCCCTGGAACCTCCCCTATAGCCAAAAGACCCTATAGGATGGCGGCATCTGAGTTGACGGAATTAAAGAAACAACTAGAAGAACTGCAACGCATTGGTTTCATCAGACCAAGCTCGTCGCCGTGGGGAGCCCCAGTGCTGTTTGTCAAGAAGATGGATGGGAGTATGAGGTTGTGCGTAGATTATCGGGCACTGAACGAGGTCACCATTAAGAACAAGTACCCCCTCCCCAGGATTGATGACCTGTTTGATCAGCTAAAAGGAGCCAAGTACTTTTCCAAGATCGATTTAAGGTCAGGATATTTCCAGCTCAAGATTAGAGAAAGTGACATCCCCAAAATAGCTTTCGTCACCCGCTATGGGCAGTTTGAGTTCACCGTAATGTCCTTTGGACTAACCAATGCCCCTGCCTATTTTATGAACCTCATGAACAAGGTATTCATGGACGAGCTAGATAAGTTTGTCGTAGTCTTTATCGACGACATACTTATCTACTCCAAGAGTATTCAGGAACATGAGCAACATCTGCGGGTAGTATTGGAAAAGCTGAGGGCACATAGGTTATATGCCAAGTTCAGCAAGTGTGAATTTTGGCTGAAGAGAGTAGCTTTCCTTGGCCACATTTTAACCGCGGAAGGTGTAGCAGTGGACCCAGAAAAGGTCGAAGCAGTCTCCAACTGGCGGCGACCGACTAACGTTAGTGAAATCAGAAGCTTTCTGGGATTAGCTGGGTACTATCGGAGATTTATTGAGGGATTCTCCAAGATAGCCCGACCCATGACGGAACTTCTTAAGAAGGAGAAGAAGTTCGCCTGGACAGAAAGTTGTGAAAGAAGTTTTCAAGAGTTGAAACAAAGGCTGACAACTGCTCCAGTGCTGACCCTACCGGACATTCATCGGGATTTTGTCATTTACTGTGACGCATCCCGACAAGGATTAGGATGTGTACTGATGCAAGAAGGGAAGGTCGTTGCATACGCTTCCCGTCAACTCAGGACTCATGAGCAGAATTACCCGACCCATGATTTGGAATTGGCAGCCGTAGTGCATGCCCTTAAGATTTGGAGACACTACCTAATTGGAAATAAGTGTGAGGTTTACACCGACCACAAGAGTTTGAAGTATATATTCACCCAACCAGATTTAAACCTAAGGCAAAGGAGATGGTTGGAGTTGGTTAAGGACTATAATTTGGAAATCCATTATCACCCCGAAAAAGCGAATGTGGTGGCCGATGCTCTAAGCCGGAAGACTTATGGGCCCAAGAAGGACAACCTGTGCGAGGAAATGGCACGATTAAATGTGCACATTGTTCCTCGAGGTTCCAGCCATGTGCTAAGCGTCAAATCAACCTTAGAGGATAGAATTAGAGAGGCTCAAAGCTCGGATTAGGGGTTAATAAAGATTTGCAAGCAAACTGGAGAAAACAAAGCACCGGGTTTTAGAGTGGACGATAAGGGAACGTTGTGGTACGAGAATAGGATTTGTGTACCCCAGGATGGAGACTTCCGGCAGATAATTATGGACGAAGCCCATAACTCAGCCTACTCCATCCACCCAGGATCCACCAAAATGTATATGGACATAAGGCAAAAGTATTGGTGGAACGGGATGAAAGCGGATATTGCAAGATTTGTGGCACATTGTGATACCTGCCAAAGGATCAAGGCCGAACACCAAAAGCCGGCAGGATTATTGCAACCCTTGCCTGTCCCGGTCTGGAAATGGGATGAAATAGGAATGGACTTTGTAGTGGGTCTACCCCGATCACAGAAGGGACACGATTCCATATGGGTAATAGTGGATCGACTCACTAAGTCGGCTCATTTCATACCTGTACGAACCACTTACGGTGGAGAAAAGCTGGCAAAGCTTTATGTGGAGAATATAGTAAAGTTACATGGAGTGCCTAGCAGAATTGTCTCAGATAGAGGGACCCAATTTACGTCTAGGTTTTGGAAAAGCTTGCATAAAGCTATGGGTACTAAGCTAGACTTTAGCTCCGCATACCACCCACAGACGGATGGTCAAACCGAAAGGGTAAATCAGATTATGGAAGATATGCTGAGAGCATGTGTGCTGACCTACGGAAAAGACTGGGAGCAGAGTCTGCCCTATGCGGAATTCTCGTACAACAATAGCTATCAAGCCAGCTTGGGCATGTCGCCATTCGAAGCCCTCTATGGAAGAAAGTGCAAAACTCCCTTGATGTGGTCGGAAGTTGGAGAGCGTGCACTAGTAGGACCCGCGCTCATAAAAGAAGCAGAAGAAAAAGTAGCAGAAATCCGCGAGAAATTGAAAGCAGCTCAGTCCCGACAAAAAAGCTATGCAGACAAGAAGAGGCGGGAAATAAGCTTCAATCCGGGAGATTTTGTTTATCTCAAGGTCTCACCCATTCGAGGAACACGAAGGTTTCAAGTACAAGGAAAATTGGCCCCCCGATACATTGGACCGTATCGAGTCCTGAAGGGAGTCGGAGCCGTAGCATACCAACTGGAGTTACCAGAAGAAATGTCGGATATACACCCAGTATTTCATGTTTCGCAATTAAGAAGGTGTTTAAGAGTACCCCGAGGAAGAACATGTGCCGGTGGAAACAATAGATCTGCAACCGGATCTGCGATACCAGGAAGTACCGGTCAAAATTTTGGACACCGTCACTAGAAGGACAAGAAACTCCGAAGTACGGATATGCAGAGTTCAATGGAGCAGACACGGAGAAGAGGAAGCCACCTGGGAACGCGAGGAGGCTCTAAAGAAGGAATTTCCCCATCTGTTTAGGAGCCAGCCGAATCTCGAGGACGAGATTCATTTAAGTGGGGTAGGTTTGTGACGCCCTGAAAATTTACTTAATAAAATCATGCGCTAGAGTAATTCGTAAAAACGGTCCGACGTCAAAACCCTAACCCTAACCAGAGTGCTGTTCCGATTCGCATCGCTCGCCCACACGCGACCGCCCGCCGCGATTAGCGTCGGCGTGACTTTTCCTCTCCTCGCGCGAATCCCGCGCGCGTGGCCGACCGGCCGCGACCGCTGCCGCAAATTGCGCCGGCGCTCCTCGTGCCGCGCGCGAATCCCCGCGCGCGCGTGGCCGACCGGCCGCGGTCGCCGCCGCGACCGGCGCCGACGCGCCCCTCCCTTTTTCTCTCTCTCTCCTTTCTCTTTCTGTTTTTCTCTTCCTCTATTTCTTTTCTTTTCTTCCCTTTTCCCTTTCTTCTTTTTCCTTCCTTTCTTCTTTTCCCTCCCTCTTCTTCCCCTTCTCCTCTCCCCTGCCCGAGCACTGCTCAGCCCGCGCTGCCCCCTGCTCGGCTTCCGCACGCGCGCGCGCCTGCTCCCGGCCAACCGCGCCGTGCGCGCACGCGCGCACAAACACTCCTGCACGCTCGCCCCGGCCGCACGCGAGCCCCTGCCCCGGCCGTGCCGCGACGCGCGCGCACGCGCACCGCGTGGCGCGCGCCGCGCCGTGTCGGCCGCCGCTCGCGCACGCCCTGGCCCGCGCTCCGCGCGCCGCGCCGCGCCGTCCTCCGCTGCCGCGCCTGCCCCGTCGCGCGCGTCGTCCTGGCCGCACAGCGCCGCCCCCGTCGCCCGCGCCCCCGCTCTGGCCCGCCCTCACCGCGCCGCCCGCGCACGCGCGCGCGCCGCCCGTCGCCAACCGTACTGCCCGCCGCTGCCTCCCTGCCGCGCGCTCGCCCTGTGCCGCACAGCGCCGGCCACGTGCCCGCACCGTCGCGTCGCCCCGGCCTCGCTGCCCGCGCCACCGCTCGACGACACGGCGTCACGACGCGGCCGCCATTAAGGCTTCCCGAGCCGCTCGCCGGCCCCCTCCCACCGGCCACCCCGGCCACCGCCTTCCTTGCCTATAAATAGGCCGCCCGCACAGCCGCCCCTCCCACGACCTTCACCACCACACGGCCCCTTCTTTCCCAAGCTGCAGCGCCGCCGCCGCCTATAGCCCCGCCGCCCCTCGGTCCGCCGCCGCCCGACCTCCACGCGCCACCCCGGCCGAGGTGAGGCCGGGGATCCGGTTCCCCTCCTCCCCCTCTTCCTTTTCCCCCACCCCCTAGCCGCCACCGAGCCCCGGGCCGGCCGGATTTGGCCACCGCCGGTGCCCCCTCTCCCTTCCTCTGTTTTGTGCGGGAAGAGGAGGAAGAAAGGGGCCTTTTTGCCCGAAGCCCCCTCCTTTTTCCTGTAATACCCCAAAGGAACCCCCCTCCTCTAGATGCCCCCCCTTTTTGCTAAAAAAACCCTACTCTTTCTAGTATTTCGAACCAAACCCCTCGATTACGTAAACCTAAATACACTCGACACCTTTCAGCGTTACCCTGAGTATTTCTAGGATTCGCAAATAGTCCTTGTCCTTTCCGTATAGTTACAAATATGCCCCTAGACCCTTGTTTAGTCCTTGAAACCGTCTTAACTCGTCATTTTATGTGTGAAACGACCTCCGATCGACCCGAAACTTTACCACGCCCTTTCTAGTATAGTTCTAGCCATGCCATTAAGAAACCACCCAGAGATATTGCCCCGACCTCCGTAACTAAATTATTTCCGATTCAAGCTCGACGATAAAGCTTTACTTCTTGTGCTTGATTGTGTGCCTGTTTGATTGCGTCGTAGGACACGGAGTGAACGAGGAAGGACCCGAGCATGGACCAAGCAAACGAGGATCAGTACTGCGACCCCGAACCCGAGGGACAGTGCTTCGACCAGGACTTCTCGCAAGAGTTTGACGATGGCAAGTTCAATTCCGCCCTTTGATGCATGTTTCTGTCCTAGTTTTTATAGCACAACCCAGTGGCCGGTTTTATAAAATTGCATTGTTTTGCGTGTTGAAAACATGGTAGGATAGCCACCCTTGCCGTGATAGCCATACCTTGAATACCTGATTTTATAAAGAAAAATGTGTGTGTGTGGGAAGGATAAAATGTGGTTTTGAAAAGTGAGTTAGACGAGATGGATGGCATTTCTGTGTGATTGCCGTTGGTGTGTCGTACCTGTGTGGTTGAGCAAGGAAGGGAGATATCCATCTGGTCACCCCTAAGGACCGAGTTGATGTGACATCTCACCTAGCTTCTTGTAGTGCGAACCACTTGGACCGTTGTATGGGCAACGGCTTAGCATAAACCCCACTAGTTAGCCTGATAGCCATCAGGAGAGCTGAGAGCAACGGGTGATCAAGGAGACGGGATAAGCTCTGTGTGACTTATGCCCCGGTTAAACCTCGGAGATAGGTCGAATGACCCCTTGATGGATCCCGTGGCGGCTAGTCAGGTCTAGCTAAGGTGGGTAATGGCTTTGTTGGGATCTGCACCGGCACTAAGGTGTTCGTGCTGTGGTACCCCACCTGTGGGTAAAGTTGCACACCTCTGCAGAGTTAAAATCTATTCGAATAGCCGTGCCCACGGTATTGGGCAAGTTACGGTGTGGTCACATAACTAGTGTTTATCTCTGGGAATGGATGGGCTGGTGTGAGTTGTTTGGAAATTGTCCGGCAGTTGTGCCGTGTGCTACGGCGGACGGGGAGTCCGGTAGCAGTTTAAAACTTGGATCCTGTGTGGATCAACATCGTGTGCTCCTTGGTATTGGAAAACTTATTTTGAAAGTGTTTTCAAAATGAACCCTTGCATATAACTGAGTTTTCCGCAAATAAACCCTAACCGTATCCTTGGATTGCCCTTTGCATTAATTCCTGTATTACCCCCTCCGTGGGTGTGATTGGACTTGCTGAGTACGTTTGTACTCACCCCTCTCTTACTTTTACAGTGGAAGACCCAGACTACATCCCCGAAGACAACGAGTAGGGTTTCGTCCTGCACCCAGTCTTGCCTGTGGTTGAGGCCACCGTTGGATTCCGCATGGCGCAAGACTCTGATGATCCTTTGTTCGTCGCTAGTGTAGTTGTGTGGGTTCTGGTTGTAATCCTCGCGATAGTGGCGCTTCACTGCCCATTACCGCGTAGAGTTGTACGGTGATGTACCATCTGATGTAATAAAAGTGTTATCAGCCTCCTGGGACTGATAAATCAACACTTTTAAGTCTTCCCTGATGGGGACGATGGGGGACGCTTCATAAAGGGATCAAGCAGTCTCAATCCTCATGAG